>NC_057804.1:305099674-305399674 GCF_018294505.1 Triticum aestivum | reverse complement strand
CACGCACCCAACTAGTGGTACTAGACATACGACTATTTTTTCCCTAAAAAAAGAGGTAAGAGTGCTCAGTACTCCTATTCTATCAACATGAGTCACATCTGACAACAGCGTCCGTGCTATAGCTAGCTCTCCTCCCTCGTTTCTCTCTTCTAATTCTAAACTCGGCCGATGCCCGGTGGGCGGGGTGGGTTTGCTCAACTGCGGCCCCACCTCACCGTGAAAACGTTACGACTGGAATAAAAACGCCATATACTCCATCCGTTCCTAAATATAAGCCTTCTTAGATACTGTTTCAAATGGAATAAAACATATGGATGTATGTAGACATATTTTATAGTGTAGATTCACTCATTTGCTCCGTATGTAGTCACTTGCTGGAATCTTTAGAAAGACTTATATTTGGGAACGGAGGGAGTACTATTCTAATAAAACATTAAGGCCACGAGGCAATAATGTGCTTGTTACAGGAGGTAAGAAGAAGAGATGCATCCATCGACGACGTCCACCTCCTCGACTCAGGGCGCCGGCCCACCGAACGTCGGCTAAGTAGCAGCGGCTTTCGTGGCCAGGTCAACGTGCTTCTGAATAATGGCGTCCAAAGATTCCAGCCGCTGGAAGAAGGCCAATGTCTTTCTGTCCTCGCTTGCCTTGTAGTGGCCTATGTAGACGATTTCCTCATAGACGTGGATGTGCAGGTCGACGGTTTCTTGCATGGTGAGGCGCTGCGTGGCGAGCGCAGCCTCGAGGTGCACATTATTTGTCACGACCTACGGCACCTGCAGGGCTACCAGGGTTTGAAAGAGTTTGTCACCATGGAGGCCGATGAGGGTGGCAGTGTCACACCCTAGCTAGTCATGCATTAGAGTGTTGCATCATGTTTACTCTTTCATCAGAAACTTGAAATGGGGATGACAGAACCCCCAGTCCCCTCTGAAACCAACTAGGGTTACTAAAATAATTTTTCAATGAACCTGAAATGCCCTTCTAAAATGCCCATCATTTTTGCCTTGGTTCAGAACCTCTGCCAAAAGTGGTGCACATTTTCCTAGGCCATCCTAAGGTTTTTGATTTAAATCATAAATATTTGAATTTGGGCATTTAAAATAATATAAAATATTTAAATGCTCAAATATCTCCAAACTGAAATGTTTCATGTTGGAAATAATCCAACTATGGACCAGGAGTAGTTTGGTGATTTTTGGAGTTGCCTAGGTATTTTATTTAATTCAACAAAGTTGCAGATATATTAAATAAAAAAACAGAAATAGAAAAAAAGGGGGAAAACTTACCTGTGTGGCCCATCCAGCTGGCCGGCCCAGCTAGCCAGCCCAGCCCACCACCGCCGTCGTCCTCCTGGCGCCAGTCGGCCAGGCGTGTGGCCGGCGCGCGCGCACGGCCACCGCGCCACGCCACCTGCTCGCCTGCTTGCCTGCCCTCCCCTCCTCGCTCGGTGTCCCCGGACGACGCCACGCCTCCCCCCTGCTCTCTCTCACTCTCCCCCGACTCTCCCTCGCTCTCTCTCTCTCCCGGCCGAACACCACCGTCGCTGCCGTTCGCCATAGCCACCGTCTCCGACCACCCCTCGCTCCCCCGATTAGCTCAGGAGCTCTGCCTCGACTCCCTCTTCCTCCCCACCGCTCCACAGCTCCCCGGAAGCCCTGCATCGCCGCCACGTCGCCGTTCCCCTCTTCGGGCTCCGACCGTCGTCGCCGTCGAATTCACCGTCACCAGCGCGTCCCCGAGCCCGCTATCCATCCCTGCAGCTCCGCGGTGAGCCCCCGGATCATTTCCCCCTTCTCCCCTGGTCTCTTGCGACCTCTAGGCCCTAGCCCCACCTCGGCCGAGACCTCCACGCCGCCGGCGATGTCGCCGTCGTGGCCACGGTCGCCGTAGCACCCAACCGAGCACACCATCGTGCTCCCCGCCTCACCAGGAGCACGCAGCACGCACCAACGCTTCCCCAAACCCCCTGCAACACTGATCCCGACCGCACCCGACCTCCGGCCGCCGCAGCCGAGCTCGCCGCCGTCAACTCCGGCCACCCCGAGCCCAACCACCACCACCAATAGACGCGGCTCAACCTCAGCAACACGTAGATGCCTTCCGCCGTCCATTTGGTTGCCGGAATGGCAAAAAGCACTTTCGCCGCCGTCTCGGACCTCGCCGGCGTCATGTCGCCGGTGGGGTTTGACTTGCCCGACCTGGGGTTTGACCCCCCAGGGTCACTGACGCGTGGGCCCTGTCGGCCAGGTGGTTAGGTTAGCGCTAACTACTGTTAGTTAACCCCCCTGACACTGACAGTGGGCCCCAGCGCCACTAACCCCTAATTAGGATTAATTTAATCCTGTTTAACCCCCCCTGTCACTGACGTGTGGCCCCCACACGTCAGGTTTGACCTCAGCCAGCCACAGTTGACCACTGACGTCATGCTGACGTCATGCTGACGCAGTAATTGAATTTCTGGATTTAAATTAAATCAGGAAATTCCAGAATATTAATTAAACTTCAAAAATTCATAACTTTTATTCTGTAACTCCAAATTGGACAAATTATATATGAAAAATGATCAGAAAAATCCAATCTATCCATCTGTACTATTTTCCTGCATGATCAAACAAGTTAAATTGATGTTTTAATCAGAACAAGGAAAAGTACTTTAGAAGGCCATATTTGAATTTGAAATTTGAATCCTTGATTCAAATTTGTTCAAACACTTCTGGTTTTAGTTGCATTAGCCCAACACACTCATATTGCCATGTTTCATGCATGCATCATATTGTTGCACATTGTTTGGTGATGCTTGTGTATCGATGTCCTTTGTGACAGGATCTGTCCCCGAGGAGTACCGTGATTACCCTAACGAAGAACCGTATCCGTGCATCGAACCATCAGGCAAGCAACCAACCATTTGATCATATCGATACAATCCCATGTTCTCGCTCCTGCTCTCTTTTACTGCATTAAGACAACGCGATTCAAACTGCTGTGTGCTACGGTAGTTGAACCCATTTCCTCTGCATGACCTGTCATTGCCACAGTAACTAGATGAAACCCACTAGCATGTGTAGGAGTTGATTGAGCCCTATGTATGTGTTGTTCCTACCTTGCTATGCCTGCTATGCTTAGAGTCGTGTCAGTTCTGGTTCATCTGGGTGATGGGCTAGAGTGAAATGATTATGTCGGTAATGAGAGTGGTGTGGTGAACACGATTTGGTAAAGGTATCGATGAGAGGCCATGTAGGAGTACATGGTGGGTTGTTTCATTGAAGCCGACCTTAAGCACTGAGATCTGTATGTGTGATTTAAGAATCAGCTACTACCATGCATTGGGCCCGAAACCAATGGACCCTCTCGACTTCTTATTCACCCTAGTTCTCCGTCCAGGAGTTGCAAGTAGTTTCTGGTGTTTGTAGCCTACTGGAGGCCGTGGACAGCGCTGACCGTAGGGGTGGGCTGTGATGCGGTAGGTACGTGGCACGGTGTACCGAATACCCGTTAGGTATCTCGGGAACCCTGTTCACATCGTTCGGGGCCGTATGGGAAACCTCGGCCGGACTCCCTGCGGATGGAACCTGAATAGGCGATAAACCTGGACTGGAGGCTTAGGTGATTAGGTAGGTCGTGGCCGACACCCACGTTGGGCTTCCGCTTGAAGGTTGCCGAGTACATGTCGTGTAAAGCACGGTAAGTGGTGAGAGCGTGTATGAAGAAGTACACCCCTGCAGGGTTAACATGATCTATTCGAATAGCCGCGTCCGCGGTAAAGGACTACTTGGTTGCCTATACAGTTCATAGACAAGTAAATGGAAACTACTAAAAGCCTCAAGATAAGTGTGAGTGCCGAGGATGGCTCTTCCGTAGGAAGACGGAGGTGGATCCTCGGTAGTGTATTGAAGTGGTGAGTAGTGGACTCGTGTGCGCAAAACCATTTCAAGTTGGAGTATCGTAGGATAGTCTAGCCAAGAGTCAAAGCTGGCTTGCTGCAATAACTCCACCAACCCTTCTTGATACTATGCATGTATGTAGGATCTGATGTAAGTCTTGCTGAGTACCTTTGTACTCATGTTGCTATAATCTACATTTTTACAGAAGACGCTGCAACCCCTTCTGATGGGTTCTATGTAGACGTTGACATCAACGAGTAGGCTAAGACCCAGGTGGTGACCCTGAGCTTGTGAAGGACCACGTAGTATAGCTAGGCTTTCCAAGCCTCTTTTATTTTACTAGTTGTCTGTACCCAGACAAGTTATTTCCGCTGCTGGTTTGTATGACTGTATGACTTGTATGTGGGGTCGTGAGACCCGTACCTTTGTGTATGTTATGTATGGCTCACTGAGCCTTAAATAAAGTACTTGTGTCATAGAGTCATGTTGTGATGCTTCGTTGTATTTGCACATATCGAGCATATTGTGTGTATGATTGAAATGCTTGGTATGTGTGGGATCTGACTATCTAGTTGTTTATCTTTAGTAGCCTCTCTTACCGGGAAATGTCTCCTAGTGTTACCGCTGAGCCATGGTAGCTTGCTACTGCTCTGGAACACTTAGGCTGGCCGGCATGTGTCCTTCTTCGTTCCTGTGTCTGTCCCTTCGGGGAAATGTCACGCTTTGAGTACCGGAGTCCTGTTAGCCTGCTACAGCCCGGTTTACCGGAGTCCTGCTAGCCCAGTGCTACAGCCCGGACCCACTTGCTGATGACCGACACGTTTGAAGCTGGGTCATGGATGCCTGTCCCTGTAAGTCTGTGCCACTTTGGGTTTACGACTAGTCATGTCAGCCCGGGCTCTTTATCATATGGATGCTAGCGACACTATCATATACATGAGCCAAAAGGCGCAAACGGTCCTGAGAAAAGGTAAGACGACACCCGTGGGGATACCGTGCGTGAGGCCGCAAAGTGATATGAGGTGTTACCAGCTAGATCGATGTGACATTGAGTCGGGGTCCTGACAGGCAGGCAATGAGGAACCTGGGCGCGCGGGATGGAACTGTACGTCAAGGTCATCCGCACGCTTCTTGACGATGGTGAACTTGCGGATGGAGTTGACCATCATGTCGTCCATGCGAGAGGTGAAGCCGGTGTTGGTGAGGGCTACGATGTCGTCAGTCGCCAGCATCGTCTGGAAACCTGCATGGTGTGGGGCCGCAAGCCGACGCCTTGGATGATTTGGCACAACCGACTTCCGCCCGCGTCCATCGCCTCCATAGGTGCTTGTGGCTTCTGGTCACTTGGTCTTGGATTGGAGTGAGCAATGTTGAGCAGAGACTAGGACTAGATGGATGGGAGTGGTGGGGCGCCTTTATATGAGATTCCAAACTCTGTTGCATTCACAACATGCTGGCTCTATTCTGCTTCTCCAATTAATTCCCTCTGCATGTAATTGAGGATGCATCATTGACCATTCAACGTCTCGAGAACCGCTACCCTCTCCTTACTTGGCATTCAAGCACCTATGGAGGCGACTGTCGCTCGCGTCTATCGCGTGTCAGGAGACGTTCCCGTCGATGACAAGGTGCCTATGGTGACTTTGTAAATTTCAAGATGATAGTGACGGCTCAGTCTTTCGGAGGTGCTCATAGGGGTAGGGTGTGCGTGTGTGCGTTCATAGGGGTGAGTGTATGCGTGTGTGTATATGAGCGCTTGCATCTGTATTGTGTTAAAAAACATAAATGCGTGTCAAAAAGAGACTAGTCAGTACACTCAATATCGTGCACCGCGGAGAGGAAAACAAGAGAACTACGTATTTATTTTACGGTGCAAATTCACTCATTTTGCTCCATATGTACTCCGTCTCGGTGTAGTCTAGTCACTTGTTGAAATCCCTAGAAAGGCAAATACTCCTTTCTGGTTTACGGGCTATACTAGCAAGTACGTACTACAATAGTGGGCTCACATAGCAATTTTGGCTCATGCAAGAGCCTGGCTATATGCGTGCTCCAAGGTTCACAACTGCCACGTTTGGGTTGTGCTTGGCTCTTCGCCTCTTCGAGAAGACGAACAATGATGTTACTACTACTGCTTCTACAGTATCGAATCCACTGCTGCATGTCCGTCCACCGCGAGCGGGAGGGATAGCTTGTTGTAGTACTATAAGCAAAAGCCTGTCCTCGTCTATGAGCAACCGCGCGCATGGGCGAGGTAGAAGGCATGTAGTAGTAAAATCAAGCTTCTCCTCATTGTACGAGTTGATGCGACACATCATAGCACTGGCCCCACATGCTTGCCTCTAAACTTGGCTGAAACACCCGCAGTGTACAATATATTTGCTGCAACCTCTAACATTTACCCACCACAAATTAAGATATATATTCCTGTCTTGACCAGATGAGCATGCAAACTACAATCACCAGGATGACAGGTAGGGCTAGAAGACTATTTTAATTAAAAAAACTTCGAGACGGCCACATAGCATGGAGCCGACCCCAACGATTTTAAGCTTATAGGCACGGTACACGCTATCCTATACTATTCTACACATGAAATTCCCACACGAGCGTCCGGGCTACGCTTGGCTCTTCGCCTCTTCGGGAAGTCGAACAATGATGGAGTACTACTGCACTGGAGGAGTACTATAGTACGCTTCTGGCCATCTGACACCGATTGGACTATTGCATGTCCATCGCGTGCGGGAGGTAGAGCGTGTAGAGAAAGCTTCTCCTAGTCTTGCCAGCCACCACGCTCATGGGCGAGGTTGGGACGCCGCTTCATTGACTTAGTGCTCCTGCCTTTGTGTGTATGACAGGTGGGCCCAACAGGTGGGTGGCAACCTATCATATAGCCAAAGGTAGGTGTAGTTAAGTCCGCGAGGGAGAGGATAATCAAACTTCTCGTTGTTGTATGAGTTGACGCGACACATCAAAGCACTGCACTCGATATATTTCAATAATTTGCGTTTACCGATGCATTAATTACAATGCATGCATGCATGCATGCCGTGAATCTCCTTTTGATACTTGCATGTGTTGATTTAGTGCAGCTTGAAGTAGGATGAATATGTGAGGGTAAAGCTTTGTAATGCCCTGGCCCTAAAGCAAGAGATTGTTGTGCATGAGGAGGGCGAGATCATGCAGAAGGACCAGGACCCGACGATGGAGCTCTCTATGGTCTCGATGGACCTCACCTTGCTCCACTGCCCCTTGTGCGTCCGCCCCTTGAACCCTCCCGTGTATGAGGTTCAAATGCACCTCGTCCGTTCGGCTGATCAAGCAAGGTGCAGGTTTCTTGATTGATGTGATGTTCGATTGATTTCTGCAGTGCAAGGGAGGGCACCTGGCCTATGCGGACTGCCGCCTCAAGCGCCCCGAGAACCACCGACAGTGCTAGAAGTGCGAGCGCGGCGGTGGCTTTGACGTGTGTAACACGGAGGTGGACGCCGTCCTTTCGTCAGTGAGGGTGGAGTGCCCGCATGAAGGCTGTGGGCTCTACGTTACTTACCACAAGCTCGCCGATCACCAGAGCGTGTGTCCGCTCGCGCCATGCAAATTCCCCATGCCCGTCTGCGGCTACGAAGACCCGCCGGCGGCGCTCTACCACTACATCAACACCACACATCCCATGCCCGCGCACAGGATCCAGTACGGCAAGGTGCTCCAGCTGCAAGTGCCACTATCGGAGCCATGGCTCTTGCTGTTCGCGGAGGAGGACATCCGCGCGTTTTTCTTGGTCGGCAGCATGCTCAACATCGACGCACCTATCGCCGTGTCGGTCGCCTGCATCAGAGCGGGGACATCCCAACTGCCGCACTACATGGCCAAGCTATGGGCGAACGGCCCGCTGGGGGAGCCCAAAGGCACGAGCGATGTCGTCAAGGTGGAAATGGAGGTGACAAGCAGCAAGGATCCCGGTGACGTCGCCGTGCAGGAGCTGGCCTTCTTCACAGTTCCACCCAAGATGCTGGCCGGGGATAAGCTGGTGTCCCTCCACATTCAGATTGACAAGCTCACGTCCTAAATGTTTATATAGTGCCTTCTGTTTATCTTAGTAATATGCTAATATAGGGATTAGCTCGGTCTACTTTAGCTTAAGAGATGGTGGGTTTTGGTGGCGATGCAGCAATTACTTCGACATCAGATCAGTAATTTCCAACAATCGAATGGATATTTTGTGTCTATTGGATATAAAGTTCCTTTGGGTAAGAAGTACTATTTGTCATCAAAATGGATAAAAGGAGATGTATGTAGACGTATTTTAGTTCTAGATACATCCCTTTTTATCCAGTTTGATGGCAAGTATATGCTTGTTTGTTCACGAAGTGTTTCATACTTATGCGAGTTGACGCGACACATCAAAGTAGTACTACCACTAGTAGTACTCCCTTCGACCCTAATTTCTCTGTGGATAAGTCATGGAGCAGATACCAAGCAGGGCCTGGTTGTGTTGGACAACTCACCGGACTGCGCACCACGCAGACGAAGCTCGTGTCGTGTTGGTGTCATGTGCGGCCTGCACATTAACCAAAACCTCGCGCCTCCAGCTTAGCCTCCACATTTTAAAATTCTGCCAAGGAGCAACGTGAATCCTATGATAGAACCAATTGGATGGTTGAGAACACTACAATTCGTAGCTACAGATGCGTGTGTGAGAGAGGACGAGTGTGTGCTTTGTAACATCCCAAATTTTCAATTTGGAATGTTATACATAGGACATCATATCCATATCATATTTTATTGCATTTTGGTTGACCTTAGAAATTCTAAGAAACTCAAGGACCCACGGAGAGAATTGGGGATTTCGTTTATTTTCATATTTCAAAATTTTCAAATTTGAAAACAGGATCATTTTGGTTTTAATTATTTTTCCTCTTCAAAAATATTTCAAATGAAATAAAAGAGAGGGGACAAAATGACTTCTCCAAAATAAAAGAAATATTGGAGGGAAATGTTAAAATCAAAATTTTGTTTTATTTGGATTCTATTGCTATTTTATTTGAATTAGAAAAATATGCATGTTTTCAAAATTGCAATTTTAGGCTAGAAAAATGTTCACTTTGTTCTGAATATTTTATTTAGACGGTGAAAATTGTTTTTGACATTATTTTAAAAAATATTTTTTATTAGGATTTTCTGTTTTGGCGGAATTATTTAAAAAAAAGGTTCATGCGGACCGCACTGGGCCAAAGGCCCAGCCAGCCCACCTGCGCCGCCACCGCCTTCGTGCGAGCGTGGCCGAGCCAGACTCCCGCCGGAGTCCGGACTGCCGCTGTCGCCGCCGCCCGGGGTGCCCCTTCCCCCAAGTCGGACAGCCCGCCCCTTCCCGACGCCCTTTAAATACCCCCCCCCCCCCGCCGCCGCCACGAAGCCCACCTCGCCCCGCATTGCACCCAGCCGTCGGAGTCACCGCCGTCACCGCCCAATGTCGCCGTCGCCGATGCCGCCCACGCCTCTTGCCGAGACCCCACCGCGAGCCGTGCCACCACCCCACGCTGCCGACGCCGCCAGCCCCGTCGGACCCCACCGGAGGTAGCCGCATCCGTTCGGTTTTTGTTAGTTAACCGTTCGGTTTTTTTCAAAAAACCCAAGATCTATTTTTTTAAGTAGATTGGTTTGGTTTTTTTCGATTTAGTTGTTTAGCGGACATTCGTCCGTTCATTCATTTTAACGAACGCCGTTCACCGTTTAGCCTCAGCCAGTGAACGTTCGTTTGTTAGCCTGTTCGTCTCGTTTTATTTTCCAGGGTTTATCTACGATTATTTTCGATCGCGATTTCTGCCCTGATCTTCGATCTAGTATAACTTTTCGCTCGTTTATCCAAATTAGATGAAACCGGTGCCTAAATATTCGTCTCGAAGCCCTCTTTCTGCTTAACCAACTTGAACATGATTTTGGTACTGTAAAAATTCACTTTAGTCCAGATTAGCAAACGATTCTTGTTTCTTCCGTAGTTTGAGTTTCGTTGCTCCGTTTGAGTTGATTTCTTTTGCAAAACTAAGTTCTTCAGTTGAACTTTCTGGTGAGATCTTCTTATTTGAGTATTGCCCGTGCTTCTTGTTTGAGTGCTTATGAATTCTATTGTTTGTTTGTGATAGAATTCCCAGAGTGTGAAGCATGCTACTAGGAGTCTCTAGGTTTTGCGGATCATTAGCAAGGCAAATAACACTTTGATCACATCCCTTTATTACCCAATTTTATGCATTAGTTTCAATCCTCAAACATTGCATGGTTAGGATCTGATTAACATGTGGGTTTGGCAAGTAGATGATGAGGTAGAACCTATTGCCTTTTATTATCAAACCTTTGGGAGTTACTTCTATGTTATGCTTAGGATTGCTATGCTATGCTCGTAGACGTGGATTGGGTGAGTGTATCCATGACAGATGTGAAAATTGCTAATTAATGGTTAACTTAAGGTGGTTACTTAAATACACATCTGGCTGGATTGGTTGCGGGCACCTAGAGAATCCAGTGTTGTCCTAGGATATCCCGGAGTACATGTGTGATCATCCTACGGTTCGCCACCCAGGCTCAAAGGGATCATAAGATTATTCATGCAAGAAACTTCCATGTGCAGCCACAAGCTATTATGGGCTCTAGCATAGTTGAGTATGTTGCATGACCTCTTTCAGTGGTGGGCTAGCATATGTAAGGGAAAGTAGGTGTAACTGTCCATCCAAAGTAAAGAGTTAATGTTTCTGAAAGACTGTGTCTCGTTCATCCGTTTCTCAAACACCATGTAGTGTGAGAAATCTAACGGAGGAGATCGAGTCTTGTGGGAAAAGTGCGCAAATCTCTGCAGAGTGTACAAACTAATCATGGTTAGCCATGTCCCCGGTTATGGACATCTTGAGTATCTGGTTCTTGGATTATCATGTTGATCTCATCACTCTAAATTAATTTTGTTGGATTAATTGATATTGCTTAATTGCGATTGAGTTGGAGGAACCTTCTCAATGTTTAACAACCACCATGATAGTTAAATAAAATTTATTTGTTTCATGTAGAGAAAAATTGACTTTAACCATAGAGCTTTCCACTAGCCATATATGCATGTAGCGATAGCATTTTTTCAGTTCATTACTCTTTGTGTTACATTGCTGGTATATTCCATGTGCTGACCCATTTTGGGCTGCAACATATCATTTTGCAGACTTTTCAGACGACGAGTAAGGTGCCATAGGTCGTTGTCGTTCACTCAGCTATGTCGTTGGAGTTGATGGACTCACTTTATCTTCCAAGCCTTGTGCTGTTATCTTATTTAGATGGCCTTAAGCCATATTATTGTAATAAGTTCTCTTTTGAGACATTTCGATGTAATAAGTGTGTGATTGAAACTCTGTTATAAATCCTCAAGTAATGTGCGTGTCAGCATTTCCAATCCAGGGATGACACTGATGCACAGACACTAGACTGTTTGAGGTCTGGTCGCTACAAGATGGTATCAAAGCACACGCTGATTGTAGGACACGACCACTAAGTTAAACGATAGATCACTCTTCTCTACTCATTTTTGACTCCTCTCCCTTTTCCACTCTATAGGATGGTGGACTCAAGGAACAAGTTTACGCAACCGGATGAAGATACACCTTTTGGACGATACTTGAACAAAGTTACTAGGTACCTGAACATCGGAATACCAAGCTTCACCGGGACCTACATTGCCACTTTACCAGAAGAGAACCGTTGGATGATTCGAGTTCACGTTCCAGGAAGGATGTTCATGCCAGTCACTGAGCCCATAGAGTTTTCCTTTGATGCACCAACCTAGAGTCTAGGAAAGAGCATGGCAGCCCACATCGCCATGGGACGCATTGGAGAAGTTTATCATAAGGATCTCAAGGACACTATCTACCATATATGTGGGTGCCAAGATGAGCAATGGGAGATGATCAGCACTAGGAGGGACATGTCCATTGCAGCTTTCATCTAGGAGTTAAACCAGCACATTTGTCGCCAGGAGAACCAGATGTGCGCAAGCATGATAGATCTGAAGAAGGCAATGACCAGGATTACGGAGCTAGAGGAGGAACTCAAGTCTACATGTGGCGGATATGACGAGGAAATGATGATACTAGTGGAGAAGAATGACGACCTGGCGAGGAAGCTAGGAGTATTCATGGGAGACCCCGCGCTAGGAAGAGATGCCGACCATTCCAAGGACATTCGTTTGGAGGACTACATCATCATCGACGGCACCGATTCTGACCCCGATGATAGCGATGATGACTAGGTTGTTGAAGCTGGAGCGGATATCATGGAGTCTTCCACCGATCAAAACTTCTAGTCGACCACCATATCAGTAGTAGTATTTCCCCCATGTATATAGAATAGTCCGAGCACTTTGGTAACGATAGTTAGACCAATTGTAAGCCCTTGTTTGAATTGATTGGTGTGATATGATTGTGTTTGTCTCATGTGCATATGGGTAGTGCTTTCCCTTTAGACCTCATTCTATTCTGTTTTCTCACCTTTTCTAAACCCATCAGATGCCTCCGAGACGTGATAATGGATTTGCTTTCCCACCGGAGCTCACTCAGTTGATCCGGCAACAGAACACCTTGATGCAGCTACTACTTCAGAATCAGAACCAAGGCAACAACAACAACAACAACCCACCACCACCACCACCTATTGATCACTTAGCCCGTTTCCTAAGGCTGAATCCGCCGGTGGTCTCTAGTAGCACCGAGCCGATTATTGCAGATGATTGGCTCCACAAGATTGGAAGGGAGCTGACCACTGCAGGATGCACAAATGCGGAGAGAGTGTGTTTTGCCACACATCAGCTTGATGGACCCGCAGCATCATGGTGGGAGAATTTCATAGCCACTTACCCCATTGACACTATTACATGGGACCAGTTTCAGCAGGCTTTCCGCAGTGCCCATGTTTCAGCAGGAGCTATGAACATGAAGAAGCGCGAGTTTCGCAACTTGCACCAACGAGGATGCACAGTGGGCCAGTATGTGGATGAGTTTAGTAAGTTAGCATGTTATGCCCCTTGACGTAGCTACAGATGCTGCTAAGTAGGAGAAGTTTCTGGAAGGACTGAATGATGAGCTGAGCATGCAGTTGATGGTGGCCACATTCAACAACTACCAGGAGTTGGTAGATAGAGCTCTTATGATTGAAGGGAAGCAGCAGCAGGTAGATAACCGCAAAAGTATGGACAAGGGAAGTACAATTTAGGAGCTCAGCAGAGACCCCATTTTACCCCGAACTCGGGAGGACACATTCACCATAACCATGGAGGCCATAATTCCAATGGAGGAAGTCCGCATAACCATAGTGGCCCCAAGAATGGAAATGGGAATGGAGGAAGCAGCAGCCAGAAATGTACCAACCTAGAAACACCCGCCAAGAAGGATCTAGGTCACATTACTTGTTTCAAGTGCGGGAAGAATGGACCTTACGCCACCGAGTGTTCTGAAGCAAAGAATGGGAATGGCAATCGAAGCTCTGGGAAGAAGCCCAACCCTTTCAACAGGGGACAAGTGAACCACGTTAGCGTGGAGGAGGTTGAAGAGCAGCCAGATGCAGTTATAGGTAAGTTTTTGGCTAAGTCATTTACTGCAATCGTTCTGTTTGATACAGGTGCATCGCATTTGTACATATCAAGGGGATTTGTGGATAAGTATAAGTTGCCCACTAATTTTTTTAGGAAACCTATGTTAGTAAGCTCGCCAGGAGCGGAGCATATGGCAAGCCAAGGATGTTTTTAGATGCCATTGACCATAGGTAGGCATGTTTTCCCCTCAAACCTGATAATTCTGGAGTCGCAAGGATTGGATGTGATTTTGGGTATGGATTGACTATCGATGTATGGAGGAAACATCGATTGCGCCAGTAAGTCAATTATGCTCACCACCCAGAAGGAAGAAGGATCAAGTATGTATCCCAGCATGTGCCAAAGAGGACTCAAGACAATTCCTTATCAAGAGTTGTACAGGAGGAAGTACCAGTGGTGAAGGATTACCCCGACGTATTTTTGGAGGAGTTTCCAGGCATGCCACCGGATAGAGACACTGAGTTTTTGATTGAGCTTTTGCCAGGCACCGGGCCAATATTAAGAGACCGTATCGGATGCCCGCAAAGGATTTGGTGGAAATTAAGAAGCAGATTAAGGAGTTACTGGACAAAGGATATATTCGGCCAAGTTCGTCACCTTGGGGAGCCCCAGTACTTCTAGTGGAGAAGAAGTATGGGTCATTAAGGATGGTTATTGATTATCGTGTGTTGAATGAAGTAACGATCAAGAACAAGTACCCACTGCCGATGATCAATGATTTGTTTGACCAGTTGCAAGGAGCTAAAGTTTTCTCCAAGATTGATCTGCGATCAGGATACCACCAGCTGAATATTCGAGAGCAAGATATACCTAAGACAGCTTTTACCACAAGGTACGAGCTATATGAGTATACTGTTATGTCATTTGGTCTGACTAACGCGCCTGCCTATTTCATGAACATGATGAACAAGGTGTTTATGGAGTTTTTGGATAAGTTCATCGTGGTGTTCATTGATGATATATTGGTCTACTCGAAGAATGAAGAGGAGCATAAGGAGCATTTACTTTTGGTTCTTGAGAAGCTCGGGGAACATCAGTTATATGCCAAGTTCAGCAAGTGTGAGTTTTGGTTGAAGGAAGTTGGATTTCTTGGACATGTTATATCTGGAGAAGGAATAGCAGTAGACCCCAGGAAGGTTGTCTCTGTGACTAAATGGGTAGCACCCACATCAGTTGGAGAGATCAGGAGTTTTCTCGGACTTGCAGGTTATTACTAGAGGTTTATTGAGAATTTTTCCAGGATTGCAAAGCCCATGACGGAGTTGTTGAAGAAGGACACCAAGTTCAAATGGACCGAGGAGTGTGAAGCCAGTTTTCCGGAGTTTAAGAAACCTTTGGTTAAAGCCCCAGTGTTGATTCTTCTAGATCAACGAAAGAATTATCAAGTGTATTGCGACGCTTCACGTCGAGGACTTGGAGAAGTGCTTATGCAGGAGGGAAGAGTTGTTTCATATGCCTCACGACAGCTTAAACCTCATGAGTTGAATTATGCTACCCATGATTTGGAGTTAGCAGCCGTAGTGCATGCGTTGAAGACATGGAGACATTTTCTCATCGGAAATCATTGTGAGATGTACACGGACCATAAGAGTTTGAAATATATCTTCACGCAGAAGGAGTTGAATCCTAGGCAAAGGAGATGGTTGGAGCTCATTAAGGATTATGATATGAAGTTGCACTATCATCCCGGAAAGGCTAATGTAGGAGTCGATGCGTTGAGCCGCAAGTGTTATTTTAACACGCTCATGACTGGAGGATTACCCAAAGAGTTAGCAAAAGATCTTCATGAGCTATGTTTGGAAATAGTTCTGAGAGATTATGTAGCAACATTGGAAATTCATTCCACTTTGATGGATAAAATCAGAGAAGCCCAGAAGACTGACAAGGCGATTGCCGAGATAAAGGAAAGGTTGAGCAAAGGAAAAGCTAAAGGATTTCATGAGGATGAGCACGATACTTTATGGTTTGAGGATCGTGTATATGTGCCTAATGACCCCAAGATCAGGAAGTAGATTCTGCAGGAGTCCCATGATTCGCTGTATTCGATTCACCCAGGAAACACTAAGATGTATCTGGATTTTAAGGGAAGTTTCTGGTGGACAAGAATGAAGAAGGATATTGCCGAGTATGTAGCAGTATATGATGTATGTCAGAGAGTGAAGGCAGAGCATCAGAAGCTAGCAGGATTGCGACAGCCATTGCCGATACCCGAATGGAAGTGGGACAAGCTTGCCGTGGACTTTATCACGGGATTGCCCAGGACTCGTTCAGGCTATGACTCTATATGGGTTGTAGTCGATCGGTTGACAAAAGTAGCTCACTTCATCCCAGTGAAGACCACTTAAACAAGTGCGAAGTTGGAAAAGATATACATGACCAGGATCGTATGTCTGCATGGATTTCCAGGACTATTGTATCAGATAGAGGAACCCAGTTTACCTCGAAGTTCTGGAATCAGTTGCATGATACTTTGGGTACTAGGCTAGAGTTCAGTACAACCTTTCATCCTTAGACAGATTATGGATCTAGTTGGGATGACAACTTGCCGTATGCAGAGTTCTCTTATAACAACAGTTATCAAGACAGTTTCAAAATGGCCCCTTTCGAAGCCTTGTACGGAAGGAGGTGCAGGACACCGTTATTGTGGCATGAAGTTGGTGGCCGTCAGTTTTTTGGACTAGATTTGATTAAGGAGTCTGAAGAGAAGTTTAAGTTGATTCAGGATAGACTCAAGGTAGCTCAGTCTAGGCAGAAGAGTTATGCGGATTCTAAAGGCAAGGAGAGAGTTTATGAAGTCAGAGACAGAGTATACCTTCATGTGTCCCCACTTCGAGGAGTTAAACATTTTGGAGTTAAGGGAAAGTTAGCACCACGTTTTGTGGGACCATACAAAGTTTTGGAACGGATGGGAGAGGTTGCTTACGAGCTGAAATTGCCAGAAGGAATGTCAGGAGTTCACGATGTGTTTCACGTTTCCCAGTTGAAGAAGTGCCACGCAGAGATGGTCGATATTCCTCTGAGAGATACAGTGCCACTAGAAGCGATTCAGCTAGATAGTGATTTGACCTACGAAGGGAAACCAGTAAAGATTCTCGAGTTTGCCAGTCGAGTCACATGCAGCAAGGTTATCAAGTTTAGCAAAGTTCAGTGGAGCCACCATACCGAGGATGAAGCCACCTGGGAATGAGAGGAAGACCTACGGAAGGACCACCCGCACCTATTTTCTAGCCAACCCGAATCTCGAGGGCGAGATTCATCTTAAGGGGGGGTAGGTTTGTAACATCCCAAATTTTCAATTTGTAATGTTATACATCGAACATCATATGCATATCATATTTTATTGCATTTTGGTTGACCCTAGAAATTCTAAGCAACTCAAGGACCCATGGAGAGAGTTGGGGATTTCATTTATTTTCATATTTGAATTTCTTTCAAATTTGAAAAGAGGATCATTTTGGTTTTAATTGTTTTTCCTCTTCAAAAATATTTCAAATGAAATAAAAGAGAGGGGATAAAATGACTTCTCCAAAATAAAAGAAATATTGGAGGAAAAATGATAAAACCAAAATTTTGTTTTATTTGGATTTTATTGCTATTTTATTTGAATTAGAAAAATATGCATGTTTTCAAAATTGCATTTTCAGGCCAGAAAAATGTTCACTTTGTTCTAAATATTTTCTTTAGACGGTGAAAATTATTTTTGTCATTTTTGTCATTTTTTATATTTTATTAGGATTTTTTTGTTTCGGCGGAATTATTTTAAACAAAAAGTTCCCGCGGACCGCACCGGCCCACCTGCGCCGCCGCTGCCTTCGCGCGAGCGTGGCCGAGCTGGACTCCTGCCGGAGCCCGGACTGCCGCCGCCACCCGGGGGTGCCCCCTCCACCAAGTTGGATAGCCCCCCGACCCCCTTTAAATACCCTGCCGTCGCCACCCCGAAGCCCACCTCACCCCGCACCGCACCCCGCCGCCGGAGTCACCGTCCTCGCCGCCTAGCGCCGCCGCCGCCCGCGCCTCCCGTCGACGCCCCGCCGCCGAGCCGTGCCACCACCCCACGCTGCCAACGCCGCCCGCCCTGCCTGACCCCGCCGGAGGTAACCGCCGTCGCCGTCGTTCGTTTTCTTTTGGTTAACCGTTCGGTTTTTTTAAAATAACCTAGATCTATTTTTTTAAATAGATCGGTTTAGTTTTTTTTCCGGTTTAGTTGTTTAGCGGACGCTCATCCGCTCATTCGTTTTAACGAACGCCGTTCACCATTTTTGCTCAGACAGCGAACGTTCGCTCGTTAGCTAGTTTGTCTCGTTTTATTTTCCAGGGTTTATCTGTGATTATTTTCGATCGTGATTTCTGCCCTGATCTTCGATCTAGTATAACTTTTCGCTCGTTTATCCAAATTAGATGAAACCTGCGCCTAAATCTTTGTCTCGAAGCCCTATTTTTGTTAACCAACTTGAACATGATTTTGGTACTGTAAAAATTGCCTTTAGTCCCGATTAGTAAACGATTCTTGTTTCTTTCGTAGTTTGAGTTTCGTTGCTCCATTTGAGTTGATTTTTTTTTGCAAACCAAAGTTCTTCAGTTGAACTTTCTGGTTAGATCTTCTTATTTCAGTTTTATCCGTGCTTCTTGTTTGAGTGCTTATGAATGCTATTGTTTGTTTGCGATAGAATTCCCGGAGTGCGAAGCATGCTACTACGAGTCTCTAGGTTTTGCGGATCATGAGCAAGGCAGGTAACATTTAGATCGTATCCCTTTATTACCCAGTTTTTATGCATTAGTTTCAATCCTCAAACATTGCATGGTTAGGATCTAATTAACATGTGGGTTTGGGAAGTAGATGATGAGGTAGAACCTATTGCCCTTTTATTATCAAACCTTTGGGAGTTACTTCTACGTTATGCTCATGATTGATATGATATGCTCGTAGACGTGGATTGGGTGAGTGTATCCATGAAAGATGTGAGAATTGCAAATTAATGGTCAACTTAAGGTGGTTACTTAAATACACATCTGGGTGGATTGGTTGCGGGCACCTGGAGAATCCAATGTTATCCTAGGATATCCCGGAGTACCCATGTGATCATCCTACGGTTCGCCACCCAGGCTCAAAGGGATCATAAGATTATTCATGCTAGAAACTTTTGTGTGCGACCACAATCTATTATGGGCTCTAGCATAGTTGAGTAGGTTGCATAACCTATTTCAGTGGTGGGCTAGCATATGTTGGGGAAAGTAGGTGTAACTGTCCATCCAGAGTAAAGAGTTAATGTTTCTGAAAGACTGTGTCTTGGTCATCCGTTTTTAAAACACCATGTAGTACGAGAAATCTACTGAGGAGATCGAGTCTTGTGGGGAAAAGTGTGCAAACCTCTGCAGAGTGTACAAACTAATCATTGTTAGCCGTGTCCCCGGTTATGGACATCTTGAGTATCTGGTTCTTGGATTATCATGTTGATCTCATCACTCTAAAATAATTTTGTTGGGTTAATTGATATTGCTTAATTGGGATTGAGTTGGAGGAACCTTCTCAATGTTTAGCAACCACCATGATAGTTAAATAAAATTTATTCCTTTGATGTAGGGAAAAATTGGCTTTATGCAAAACTTTGACCATAGAGCTTTCCACCAGCCATATATGCATGTAGTGACAGCATTTATTCAGTTCATTACTCTTTGTGTTACATTGCCGGTATATTCCATGTGCTGGCCCGTTGCAGGCTGCAACATATCATGTTGCAGACTTTTCAGATGACGAGCAAGGTGCCATAGGTCGTTGTCGTTCACTCAGCTATGCCGTTGGAGTTGATGGACTCACTTTATCTTCCAAGCCTTGCGTTGTTATCTTATTTAGATGGCCTTAAGCTATATTATTGTAATAAGTTCTCTTTTGAGACATTTCGATGTAATAAGTGTGTGATTGAAACTCTATTATAAATCCTCAAGTACTGTGCGTGTCAGCATTACCGATCCAGGGATGACACTGATGCATAGAGACTAGACTATTTGTGGTCTGGTTGCTGCATGCGTGCACCTCTTCTCTTCCTGTATAACGTACTAAACTCAGAGTACTAGTGTATGTGGGTGGCATCGACCTAGGAAACTAGAGATGGTGTGTGCGAGAAGTCCCGAGAGTTAGGTTTAATGCGTGTGGAAAAAAAGACTAGTCTATAGCTCGCCACGCGGCTATTCCTGTCGGACGCCCCAATAATCGTAAGATATGTATCCGACGGTGCCAGTTATTGCACGTACACATTAGTAGAAAAAGAACTACCATGGCATTTTTTTACACCACGGCTAAGAACACGTGCCCACGTTTCGCCATCCGGGAGTACTGCCGCACTTCGAAACTAGAACCGTCAATAAATTTTGAGCTTGCGTCTCGTCACATTCAAAATTAATACTACTATCATGCTATATTTAATTGAAAACTTGTTCACACCGTTCACAACCTAAACGGTTTCCCACATAGGAGCATATTAGTACTCGGTTATAAATACTACTATGCTAAGATGACTGCACATTCCTCCTCAACTCCTCATCCACAAAAACAAACAAGTCATTCAGCATCCTTCCCTTGCGTCTTCCATGGCCAGCGTGAGTTCTGGGTCGAGAGATTACCGCCAAGGAGAGGCAAGCAGGGAAGCGGAAGCGCGAGAGATGTTCCGCCTCACCGTGAAAGCCGCCGACATGTCCTGCCACGCGGAAGTAGCAGCACATAGGTCCTTCCACGCCGCCGAAGCAGCACGGAGGTCTCGCCGCGTCGTCGATCCAGCAGACTCGTCCGGCCGTGCCGCGGATGCAGCAGAGATGTCCCGCCGTGCAGCGAATGCAGCAGAGATGTCCCACCGCATCGTGGCGGCCTAGGAAAATGTCTCGCGGGCAGGCGACAACTCTTACAAGCGCATGCTTGCGATCGTCCATAGCCATATGGATCAGATCTCCGGCTGGGCGAGGTTGCAGGACGACATGAAAGCCTCGATTGAACAGTCTACCGGCATCATCCGGTAACTAAGGGAGGGCAATGAGAGGCTCCGAGCCTAGCGCGACCTGCAGAGGGTGAAGATCCTTCGAAGGGCTCTCCTCCCGGTAAGAGGTGGATGACAGATGGAGGTCAAAGGGCTGGATGACAGATGGAGGTCAAAGGGCTCTCCTCCCGGTAAGCACGCGCAGGGGTCTGATCGCATGCCTCTCGTACTAGAATAGCTACCCTGCATGGCGCCTCCTACCCCGGTTATGGACATCTTGAGTATCTGGTTCTTGGATTATCATGTTGATCTCATCACTCTAAAATAATTTTGTTGGGTTAATTGATATTGCTTAATTGGGATTGAGTTGGAGGAACCTTCTCAATGTTTAGCAACCACCATGATAGTTAAATAAAATTTATTCCTTTGATGTAGGGAAAAATTGGCTTTATGCAAAACTTTGACCATAGAGCTTTCCACCAGCCATATATGCATGTAGTGACAGCATTTATTCAGTTCATTACTCTTTGTGTTACATTGCCGGTATATTCCATGTGCTGGCCCGTTGCAGGCTGCAACATATCATGTTGCAGACTTTTCAGATGACGAGCAAGGTGCCATAGGTCGTTGTCGTTCACTCAGCTATGCCGTTGGAGTTGATGGACTCACTTTATCTTCCAAGCCTTGCGTTGTTATCTTATTTAGATGGCCTTAAGCTATATTATTGTAATAAGTTCTCTTTTGAGACATTTCGATGTAATAAGTGTGTGATTGAAACTCTATTATAAATCCTCAAGTACTGTGCGTGTCAGCATTACCGATCCAGGGATGACACTGATGCATAGAGACTAGACTATTTGTGGTCTGGTTGCTGCATGCGTGCACCTCTTCTCTTCCTGTTATAACGTACTAAACTCAGAGTACTAGTGTATGTGGGTGGCATCGACCTAGGAAACTAGAGATGGTGTGTGCGAGAAGTCCCGAGAGTTAGGTTTAATGCGTGTGGAAAAAAGACTAGTCTATAGCTCGCCACGCGGCTATTCCTGTCGGACGCCCCAATAATCGTAAGATATGTATCCGACGGTGCCAGTTATTGCACGTACACATTAGTAGAAAAAGAACTACCATGGCATTTTTTTACACCACGGCTAAGAACACGTGCCCACGTTTCGCCATCCGGGAGTACTGCCGCACTTCGAAACTAGAACCGTCAATAAATTTTGAGGCTTGCGTCTCGTCACATTCAAAATTAATACTACTATCATGCTATATTTAATTGAAAACTTGTTCACACCGTTCACAACCTAAACGGTTTCCCACATAGGAGCATATTAGTACTCGGTTATAAATACTACTATGCTAAGATGACTGCACATTCCTCCTCAACTCCTCATCCACAAAAACAAACAAGTCATTCAGCATCCTTCCCTTGCGTCTTCCATGGCCAGCGTGAGTTCTGGGTCGAGAGATTACCGCCAAGGAGAGGCAAGCAGGGAAGCGGAAGCGCGAGAGATGTTCCGCCTCACCGTGAAAGCCGCCGACATGTCCTGCCACGCGGAAGTAGCAGCACATAGGTCCTTCCACGCCGCCGAAGCAGCACGGAGGTCTCGCCGCGTCGTCGATCCAGCAGACTCGTCCGGCCGTGCCGCGGATGCAGCAGAGATGTCCCGCCGTGCAGCGAATGCAGCAGAGATGTCCCACCGCATCGTGGCGGCCTAGGAAAATGTCTCGCGGGCAGGCGACAACTCTTACAAGCGCATGCTTGCGATCGTCCATAGCCATATGGATCAGATCTCCGGCTGGGCGAGGTTGCAGGACGACATGAAAGCCTCGATTGAACAGTCTACCGGCATCATCCGGTAACTAAGGGAGGGCAATGAGAGGCTCCGAGCCTAGCGCGACCTGCAGAGGGTGAAGATCCTTCGAAGTGCAGACCAGCAGGAGGAGACCAGTGCCTTGTTGAAGAGGACCGACGTCATCGTCAAGAAACTTATGGACGAGAATAACATGCTCCGCATCGAGCGCCAAAGGCTAGTGGAGGAATCTGTGGATGCTCTCAAGCAGCGTCTTGAGGACACTAAAGAGCTCATTGCCGCTCGCCGCGGAGACTAGTTCTCGCGGCCTGCAGCAACACATCAAGAAAATAGAGATCAGCGAGCCACATCATTGTCTTCCTTCTTCTTTTGCCCTTGTGTATTTCAGGTGTGGCGGCATGTGGCTTTTTTGTTATGATTATCCACTGTCGTCATCCTTATATATTCATTAATCTTGCTGTAAGTCATAGTAGATGCTATATAGGTCCACCAGATCTTACACCAAAATCCATGCTGTAAGTTTCTCAATGTTTCTCACCCGGTATTAATGGAGACCTTGGGAGAGAGGTGGATGACAGATGGAGGTCAAAGGGCTCTCCTCCCGGTAAGCACGCGCAGGGGTCTGATCGCATGCCTCTCGTACTAGAATAGCTACCCTGCATGGCGCCTCCTAGCTAATAAAAAAAGGGGACGTGTGGCGGCACGTAAATGGTAAATAGAACGCCCACGGTTTCAATAATACTTGTGTTTTCGATTGTAACATGACAGCACTTGTTCCAAAAGGACTTTGTTGATTGTTAATGTGTGCGCCTTCGCAAATCGGATAGCAAAATTACCATAGCATGTTGGTGCCATGTCATGGCACCAAGCCAAGTTTCATTATTTTCATGTGTGTTTTGATTTACAGGAATCAAAAAACTAAGTTTCTCAATGTTTCCAGCCCAGCCACGATGCCCATGAATTTTGAATTTCATTCCCATTTCTTGCATGGGACCTAGAAATTTACCCGAGGACACACATGTGATTTTTCAACCAACTTTGGTGCACTGGAGCATGTGCTTGTATTTCAAATCTGAATTATGCACACAAAGGTGACACGTTCCCTCTCAGAACCACGAGCCTTCTTGAGAGAAGCTCCGGTTTGCAAGAAGCTTATACCAAAATTGGTTCCTATTCGGCCATTTTTTTAACCACAGCATGATTGTACCATGACATGACACCATGCCAAGTTTCATGATTTTCAGGCGTGTTTTGTATTTATAAGAATTTTAAAACCAAGTTTCTGAATGTTCTCGGCCGAGCCACGAAGCCCAGATATTGGAATTTTATTCCCATTTCTTGCATGGGACCTAGAAATTCACCCGAGGACACAGATGTGATTTTTCAACCAACTTTGGTGCACGTGAGCATGTGCTTGTAGTTCAAATTTGAATTATGCACATTAAATGACCAGAAACTCAATTAATGTATAAAAAAGGCCAAACGAACCCGTAATAATTCCAAAATTTAACAGGGCACTCATGTAGTTCTATGTTTCTTTTGTAAAGAAACTCAAGTGGGGGAAGCATATATCGTTCCGCACTCAAAGGTGGCACGTTCCCTCTCAGAATCATGAGCCTTCTTGAGAGAAGCTTCGGTTTGCAAGAAGATTATACCAAAATTTGTTCCTATTCGACCAAGCTTTTTACCATGACATGGCAGTACCATGACATGACACCATGCCAAGTTTCATGATTTTCAGACGTTTTTTGGATTTACAAGAATTTTCAAACCAAGTTTCTCAATGTTCTTGGCCAAGCCACGATGCCGAGATGTTTGAATTTTATTCCCATTTCTTGCATGGGACCTAGAAATTCACCCGAGGACACATATGTGATTTTTCAACCAACTTTGGTGCACGGGAGCATGTACTTGTGGTTCACATTTGAATTATGCACATTAAATGACCAGAAACTCAATTAATGTATAAAAAAGGACAAACAAACCCGGAATAATTCCAAAATTTAATAGGGCACTCATGTAGTTCTATGTTGCCTTTGTAAGAAACTCAAGTGGGGCAGCGTATATCGTTTCGCCCTCAAACGTGGCACGTTCCCTCTCAGAACCAGGAGCCTTCTTGAGAGAAGCTTCGGTTTGGAAGAAGCTTATGGGGCTGTTTGGATGGCAACTCCAAGTTGCCCTTCCAAAATTTTGGTCGTTGACCACAGGTTGGGCCAGTGTTTGGATCGTAGCCAAGTTTTTGGCTCATAGCCAACTTTTTGGCCAGCCGTTGTGATTCCGCACTAGCATGTGGGAGAGTTCCCGACGGCTATTTCCTTCGCCAAAATTTTGGCATGCCGTTTTGGTCGGGCCGGTGTGGGCATAATCCAAACAGCCCCTATACCAAAACTTATTCCAAATCGGCCCAATTTTGTACCACAACATGTTAGTGCCATGACATGACACCATGCCAAGTTTCATGATTTCCAGGCGAGTTTTGGATTTACATAAATTTAAAATCCAAGTTTCTCGATGTTCTTGGCCGAGTCACGATGCCCAGATGTTTGAATTTCATTCTCATTTCTTGCATGGGACCTAGAAATTCAACCAAGGACACACATGTGATTTTTCAACCAACTTTGGTGCACCGGAGCATGTGCCTGCAAGTCAAATTTGGATTATGCACATTAAAACTCTAGAAACTCAATTAATGTATAAAAAGGCCAAACTAACCCGAAATAATTCCAAAATTTAACAGGGCAGTCATATAGTTCTATGTTGCCTCTATAAAGAAAATCAGGGGGGAGGCAGCGTATATCGTTTCGCACACAAAGGTGACACGTTCCCTCTCAGAAACATGAGGCTTGTTGAGAGAATCTCCGGTTTTGCAAGAAGCTTATACCAAAACTTGTCCCAATTTAGCCAAAAATTATACATATGAAAACAGGGTGTAGATTATCCCGAACATCTCGCTACCTAGACCAATGTACTATGATTTGAATTCAACATAAAATGGATACAAATATTTGAATTGGAGATCGTATGGTACATGTAGTTCATACTGAAATATGATTACTACTATATGCATGTTTTTTGTTATCAAGATAATATTTGGATGATTGTATAACTTGACAACAATCGTATTCAAATAAGGAACATTGATTCAAATTTAGTCCATATGGTGGACGACAATATATATGTTCATAGGGTGGAGTAAAATGTTCATATATGATGGAAGATCAAAATGTACGACTACGTCAATTATAAACCGCAAGGTCACCTAACGATATATTCGAATTCAACATAACATGGATTGAAAAATTGAAATTCGAGATCCTGGAATTTGTAATCATATAAAAAGGGACATTACTCTTTCTTTTGGTGGGAAATGATTTGTTTCTTCTTGTTGTTGAGGGAAGTGCGAATCGATTTGGTACTGTATAGGGTAATCTTGTTCTCCCGATTTCTCTTACATTTTTCTTGTAGTTTTTTCAATGGCATCTATAGCAATATAGTAAAAGGGGACATGACTCTCTTGTGTCTTGTATGAATTGTTTTTTTGTACATGTTAGGTTTGTTCCGCCGAACAAGGAATCCGCACCTTGTTATCCCGAAATTTTCAATCTCGAGTATATTTTGTCTGACCTGCTTTGAAACTCCCACCGTGCCTTGTTACCCGAAATTTCGACGCGCGCGAAAACTCGCTCCTCATCTGCAATCGGTCCCGCAACCAAGACACGTGAAATCCCCCTTGTACCCCTCAGCCGGAAATGAAGCTCAACGTCGTGGTGTCAAAACCGGTGGGGGTATGCTTGTAACTTACCCTACATTTCGGACAAGCGCATCCCTAAGCCATGGCTCCCTCCTCCCTTCCCCTTCGTTCCCCCCATTCATACACCGAGGCCGCCAAAACCCGCGAAACCCCACGCTCCTCCATCGGCCTCCCGACTGCCGCCCAGCCGGAGACTCTTCCCCGACTACGTCGTCCACCACAACTGCTCGCCGTCCCTCATCCACCGCACCTGATGAGGATCCGTCATCGATCTCGTCATCCCGCCAGATCAGCCGCCCTGTCCTCCACCTCCAAGGAGCTGCCCCGACGTTCGCCTCGTCTATCGCGCCACCTCCATCCCCACAGCGCCGTCTTGACCTGCCCCACCAGAACCGCAGCACCCTCACCAATTCCTCCGATGAAGCCGAGGCCAACTCGGCGCCACCAAGGAGGTTCTACACTCACCACTGCATTTTATCTTTTATTCGATCTCACGGGGCTGCCGGTGCTCGATACCGAGCAGCTATGGCGGTTATCCATCGAAGGCGCCATCGCCGGCCACTTCATCCACGACGTCTCTCCCCCATGTCATTGCTTCCTCAGCGGCGACTTCCACACCGGCACTAGCTGCAGCTGCTCCGGCTCTCGCTCGCGCTGCTGCTGCTGCTGCTCCAGCTGTCGCTCGCGCTGTGGCTCTGTTCTTCATGTCGTTCGCGCTGCTGCACTGCTCTTGCTTTCATTCGTGCTGCTGCTCTGCTATTGTTGTTGGTCGCAGTGCTTCTCCGCTCTTGCTCTAGTTTGTGTTGCTGCTCTGCTCTTGCTCTCGCTCGCGCTGCTGCTCCTGCGGCGTGAGCTCTGGCAGCTACAGGAGTTGCTGCTTTAGCACTCGCTCGTGATGCTACCGCACGACTTGCTCTCTGCTAGTGTGTTCCCTGCTCGAGCGTCTCCTGATTTAGATCACTGCTTCTCTGCTACTAGTGCTCGAACGCCCTAAACATCTATTGCAATGCTTTACTACTAGTTCAATCAGTTTTGACAGGAAAATTCAGTTTCGACTATAAAGTTCAGTTTCTTCAGTTAAGTTCTGAGTGAACAATACTTACAGCATCTGTCGGAGCGGCCGTGGCACGGCTGATGCATTTTACATCTAGCACTTTTTGGTGATGTATTTTACATCATCTATTGCTGATGTTATTAGAGTCCCACTTTAGATTAACATTGTGTGTCTTGTCCTGCTTCAGCGTCGCCGCCGTACACCTCACCGGAGCTGCTACAATGACGAAACCGTCCATCACAGCGAAGCAGTACCCTCGACGCCATTTCCAGAGGCCTCAGATCTTCTTACTCGCCTCCGACAGTCACACCAGCATCACCACCCTCCACGTCCAACCCAATGATGCTGAGGTCCACAAGGCTATGCCAAAGAGGTTGTACACTCGTCGCATCACTTTGTTACTCTACATTCATGTCGATCCCTCAGGGATCCTTTGCTATGGAACTACTATGGTACTACTATTCGTGCATTTGGTTAGAAGGAGTGGAGCAAAGCAAAACTGGAGGATTTTTTCCTTTGGTGTCTCTTTCAAAGAAAAAACATAGGAATTTTAATATTCACTTGGACGTCCTTTTAAAATTAATATGTATGAAGAACAGAACTAATTGCATTACTGGCCTAATAAGATTCTTATTTTTTCATTTTCACGTGGTTTGACTTTAATTTGACCACGTTTCTCCATTCATGTGTTCTTCCAATTCATGTGAACCAAACACCAGGTTGACTGAAATCCTATGTTTCCAAATGCTCTGTTTTGCACGTGCATTCCTATCCTACTCCTGTGGTTTTCCTGTCCCTGCGTTTATAGAATCTTCCAATTCTAAGGATCCCTTACAAATTTACTTCATTTTTAGATAGGCGTCAAAGAAAACTCTGTGTGTTATGTCCTGCTCCTGCCGTGCCATCATCCACCCCACCTGAGGTGCACCATCGACAGAAGTGTTCACTGCAGCAGAGATCCCCCCTGCAGAGTTTCTTTCACCGCCCCAGATCATCTTCCCCGTTGCCGGCAGCCACGCCAACTGCATTAGCATCATCGATTGAGCAGATGAACCTGATGACTACACAGTTTCGGAAGAGAGGTCGCAGTCGTTCATGTTTGCTTACGTTATACATCTGTTATTATTACCTGCTACTTTATCGTTCAAACTTGAGTTTTAAAATGCCCATGGGTCTCATATCGAGGCAGCAACAAATAGTATCTGTCTACTATCTGGTTCATCTGGGGTCTTCAATGTGGTTCATGTTGGGTGGGCAACAAACAATAAATGATCCATTGTCTATCTTTTCAAACTGAAGCTATAATCTACCTCCTATCATTAGTTTTAGATCCATCCACTCGTTTGCTACCATCAGTCATGATTTTTGCATGCACCCCTTAGGCCATACAAAATCTAACTATTTTTTTATTATGCATGTCAGATATCGTACATAATCGTACTGAACATGTAGAGACAAAGAGAAGACCATTGCATGGGAATATAATGTCATGCAGACGCTGTAGGTGTTCTAGATATGGGGGTATCTAGACCTGCCTGCCTATGGCCCACCACGTGGCTCCATCGACGGCCTGGTACGGCCCAGCTTCAACATCAATAGCTCAAGACCCTCGCATGGGGCCAAGCCCCACGTGGCGGACGATGCCAAGACTCCCGAGGGGATCAGCCTCTTCAGGCAGGCTCCCGAGGGGCAGAGAGTTCCATGCAAAGTTTACCTCATGAGGCTTCGCTGACGTGAGCCATGACGACCAAGGCCAGGCGGGCGCCAGGCGGGCGCAGAGCGCAGGTTTCCTCTTTGTTGCAAAGGAGGCGAGCCACAGGTTTCCATTCTGGTGCAACAAGACCAAGACCGCCAGGACGGCAGGACGGATGTCATCGACGAGCCCACCGCAGTGTCACGACCAGAGGCTTTTCGTAGGCAAAGACTACTCTTGTCAGGATAAGCAGTACTACTTGTCCCCTTTCAAATCCGACCGTTGTGGGATCCCTTCCCGCCAACATTTGGGAAGAGTACCATGACCACCATAAAGGGGGTCCATTTTTCACCCGACCACCTCACCAGCTCTACCGAGCTAGAGAACACCACACCTCCTTAGGCCAGTTCATCCACTATACTAGTTCATCCTCAGCTCTCCGAGGCAATCCACGAAAAACACTGGAGTAGGGTATTACACCGCAAGGTGGCCCGAACCAGTATAAACTGCTGTGTCTCTTTGTCTCTTCGAGCTTGTCATGCTAGGCTTAGGAGGATCATGAGTAGGCAGGCTGGGTAGGTTGAGATCTCTGCATGCACCCCAGAGTTCAAACATCTCAAGGGTTTGCGGAACCCGTAATCCGACATTTGGCGCGCCAGGTAGGGGTCCGTCGGAAATCTTCCGCCCCAACCGCCAGGTCGCGCCGCTAGCGCCGATGGCGGGCGCTCCCCCGTCGACCCAGCCGACGCACCCTTCTGAAGAAGCGCCAGGGATGCACTGTTTCACCCTCTCCCTCTGGCAGGTGCAGTGGCTTCCCAAGTTTCGACCGGAGATGCCGCCATGCTACGACAGTGTCGGATCCGGCCGCCTTCCTCCATGCATATGAGGAGGCAATCTAGGCGGCCAGCAGAGATGACAAGGTGAAGGCCAACTAGCTCCCCATTGCCCTCGTAGGCGCACCGCACGCCTAGTTACTAAATCTGCCGACGTGTGGCCTCCTGGGAGGAGCTGCGCGGCCTCTTCCTCGCCCCCTATGCGGCCCCGACGCCCCTCGTCGTTGCAGCTCTCCTAGGTGGCTCACAGGCATCGCCCTCCAACCACCACATCAAGCAGTTCTACTGACAAGTAAGCGCCTCCCAGGCAGGCTTGGGGGCCCCCCGGGCTGGGCAGCGCCTAGGGTCGACCTCACCTTCGACCTCGAGGGTCTTCCAGCCGCCACGACAGGAGCAGGCGCGCTGCCGATGCTTTGCACCCCCACCATCTGCAACGTGGCGGTCACGAGGACCCTCATCGACGGCGAAGCCGGCCTCAACATGCACTCCGCGGAGGCATTCGGCCTACTGCACGTGCCACCTAGCCGGCTCCGCCCCTCCAAGACTTTCTCCAGGGTCGGCGACGGCTCCACCAGCCCCCTGGGGCAGATCCGCCTCCCTGTCACCTTCGGGACCCGCGACAACTACCGCACCGAGCTCGTCGACTTCGACATCGCCCGGATCGACCTGCCATACAACGCCATCTTGGGGTACCCGGCCTTGGCCTAGTTTATGGCAGCGACCCACCCTACATACAACCTCATGAAGATGCCTGGAAGCAACGGTGTCCTCACAGTGGCGGAGGACACCAAAGACACGCTGCAGGCCCTCAAGCTCGCCTTCAGGTTAGCGGCATCCGCGCTACCTGACGAGAAGGGGGATCCAGAGGCCCAGAAGCGGCGCCAGCCAAGAAGAAGTAGTTGTTCTCCCAAGACTTAGCCGAGACGAAGCAAGTGCTGTTCTGTGAGGATGGAATGGCCAGCGCCACATTCACCATAGGGGTGGCCTCCCTTGGGACCAAGACGAAACGTTGGTCAACTTCCTGTGAGCCAACAAGGACGTATTCGCTTGGGAACCCAAACACCTGGCTGGGGTCCCAAGGGGAATAATCGAGCACCACCTGAAGGTATGCCCAAACGTGCGACCAGTGAAGCAGAAGGCATGGCGTCAGTCCGCCAAGAAGTAGGCCTTCATCGTCCAAGAAACCCAGAAGCTACAAGCAGTAGGGGTCATCAGGGAGGTACGATGCCCGAAGTGGCTGGCAAATCCCATCATCGTCCCCAAGAAAGGAGGGAAGGAGCGCACGTGTGTTGACTTCACAAACCTCAACAAGGCATGCCCGCAAGATTCCTTCCCACTTCCCCGCATCGACTAGATTGTGGACTCCACCGCCGAGTGCGACCTGTTGTGCTTCTTGGATGCCTTCTCGGGCTATCACCAGATCAAGATGGATGTGCAAGATGTGGAGAAACGGCATTCCTGACCCCCTATGGGGTGTACTGCTACACCTGCATGCCCTTCGGGCTGCCTAATGCCGGGGCAACCTTCCAGCGACTGATGCATATCGCCCTGGGCTTGCAGCTCGGGAGAAACGCAGAGGCCTATGTTGATGATATAGTGGTGAAGTCTCGGGAGGCCAGGACCCTGATAGCAGATCTGGAGGAGACGTTTGCGAGCCTGCGCAAGGTGGATCTTCGACTCAATCTCGAGAAGTGTGTGTTCACGGTTCCCTTTGGAAAGTTGCTGGGCTTCTTGGTGTCACATAGAGGGATCGAGGCCAACCCAGAGAAGGTCAAGGCGATAGAGGACATGAGCCCCCCATAGACCCTAAAGGAGATGCAGAAGCTGGCGGGCTGCATAACCTCACTTAGCCACTTCATTTCCAAGCTGGGGGAGCGCGCCCTCCCGTTGTTCAAGCTGATGAAAAGGAAGGAGCCATTTGAGTGGACCCCGGAGGTAGACGCATCCTTTCAAGACCTCAAGAGATATCTGACCAGCCCGCCAGTGATGGTGGCACCGCGCCCTCTCGAGCCCTTGGTGCTCTATGTGGCAGCCACCCCTCGCTCAGCCAGCGCCGCCCTGGTGGCGCTGAGGAAGGAGCGCCCATCCAAGAAACCTTAGCAGGATGCACAACCATCGAGCAAGACACAACACCCTCAGGACGATGTGCTTGGCGCCTCGACCGACCCGATGGTCGACATTCCTCCCAAGGCCACGATCGACCCCGCGGCGACCGAGGCTCCTGAGGGCAGACCTCGCAAAGCCATGGAAGACCCGCGCACTCACGAAGAAGAAGACTCCGCTGATGCCTCCCCCCTCGCCGAGCACCCTGTCTACTTCGACAGCACAATACCGAGGGAGGCCCGGGCGCGCTACCCCATGCCTCAAAAACTCCTGCTTGCGCTCCTAGTCGACTCCCAAAAACTGTGCCACTACTTTCAAGATCACCCCATCAAGGTTGTTTCGGCGTACCAGCTGGAGAGGGTGCTCCGGAGCCCGAATGCTGCTGGGCGAGTTGCTGAATGGAACATCGAGCTTCAGCCGTTCAATCTCGAGTTTAGCACCACCAGGGTCATCAAGGGTGCGGCCCTCGCGGACTTCGTGGCCGAGTGGACCGACACTCCCGACCATGGAGTAAGCGAGGACCACTCCCTCTTGTTAGGAGACGAGGAACCGGACGGATGGATCATGTACTTTGATGGGGTATTTGCGCGACAAGTCGCAGGAGCAGGGGGCGTCCTCATCTCACCCACCAAGAACAAGCTCTACTACGCAGTGTAGCTCTGCTTCCAGCAGGGCGAGAAGGTCTCCAACAACATTGCAGAATTGGAAGTCCTGCTCACCGGACTCAGGGGCGCGGCAGCGCTGGGGGTGAAGCGCCTCACCATCAAGGGCGACTCTCGGCTCATCGTCAACTTCTCCAACAAGGAGTACACGCCTAAGGATGAGCACATGAAGGCGTACCTAGAAGAGGTGCGCAAGATGGAGAAGCGGTTCATGGGCGTGGAGCTGTAGCACGTGCCGCGCGGAACGAACAAGGAAGTGGACGACATCGCCAAGAGAGCCTCCCGCAGGCTCCCTCAGGAGTCGAGGGTGTTTGAGGAGCGGCTCTTCAAGCCATCTGCGACTCCCCATTCCACGACTCCAGCACCGCCTCAGGAGGACTTGCCTCAGGCACCTGAGATAGGTGCCCCAGCCTATGGCCACCCCTCGGGGGCCTGCCTGCTGCTTGCGCTCGAGCCTCAGGAGGGGTGCTGGACTGAGTTCAAGGCGTACTTGCTTCAAGGGACCTTGCAAGAGAAGCAGGAGGATGCCGAGCGCGTGGCCCGTCAAGCCACCGTGTACTGCATCCAGGATGGTGAGTTATAATCGCAAGAGGCCCAATGACGTTTCGTTGCGGCACATCTCCAGGGAACAGGGGATCGAGCTGCTAGCGGACATACATGGCGGGGACTGCGGGCATCATTCCTCGTCACACACTCTGGTGGGCAAGGAGTTCGACAACGGCTTCCACTGGCCCACCGCGCTCAACGACACCATAGAGCTGGTGCGCTCCTATGAGGCATGCTAGTTCCACGCCAAGCAAATCCACCAGCCCCCTCAGGGCCTCCAGACAATCCCGCTCACGTGGTCGTTCGCGGTCTAGGGGCTGGACATCTTTGGACCGTTCCCTAGAGCGCCAGGGGGCTACCGATACCTCTACGTCACCGTCGACAAGTTCACCAATTGGGCAAAGGTAGAAGCCGTGCGCACCATCCCAGCTGGATCGGCCGTCAAGTTCATCAAGGGAATTGTGAGCCGGTTTGGGGTCCCTAACCGCATCATCACCGACAACAGCTCGCAGTTCACCAGCAATATTTTCAAAATATATTGTGCTAACCTTGGAATGCAGATATGCTACGCCTCAGTGGTGCACCCATGGAGCAATGGCGAGGCCGAGCGGGCCGATGCAGAAGTCTTGAGGAGCCTCAAGACCAGGACCTTCAAGAAGAAGCTCAAGGCTTGCGGCAGGGGTTGGCTTGACGAGCTGTTGTCCGTGCTGTGGTCCATCCGCACCACCGCGACCAAGCCAATAGGAGAGACGCCGTTCTTCCTCATCTAAGAAGCATAAGCGGTTCTCTCTCACGAGGTCAAGCATCGCTCCACGCGGGTCCTAGCGTTCGACAAGGCGCGCCAGGATGCCACGCGGGGGATGGATCTCATGCTGGGGGAGGAACGCCACTGTCAAGCCTCGCTCCAAGCGGCGAGGTACCAGCAGGCGCTACAGCGGTACCACTGCCGCAGCGTCCGCCCTGGGATGTTAGAGGTGGGAGACCTCATCCTGAGGCGGGTGCTCTCCAGGGAGGGGCTGCACAAGCTCTCTCCCATGTGGGAGGGCTCGTTTAGGATTGCCTGTGTCTCCAGGCCTGGCGCCGCGCGCCTGGAGACACAGGACGGGGTTCCCATCCAGAACGCCTGGAACATCAAGCATCTCCGGAAGTTCTACCCCTGAAGAAAGGCCCCGACCTGTGAAGGTCTCCGCTCGTGACACTCTCACGTAATAATGAGTGGGGTTGTACACACCCCGGAGTCTCCTAAGAGTCGCCCTGGGGCCTCATGGGGGCTCTCTCCCACGTCTTAGTGGCAGCACTTAGCTCCACGCTGGTGAGAATACTAGATTAGGTGCCGGACACGGGTGTTCATTTTCTTTCCGAAGTTGCTTGCAGTTTTTAGTGACCATTCAATGGATTTGGTATTTTCGAACTCTGGTTCCTTGAGTTGTTTCCTTCTCCTGAGCTGGTTTTGGCCTGAGAGCATGAGAGAGGTGGCAGTCGCCCGTCACTTCCTCTCGCGCGCTTCGCGCGTGGGGCTAGGCAGGTGTGTGCGCCTCAGTCCTGCCCTCACGCGCGCGCACCGCGCCAAACCCTGGTGCTTCGGCTTCATCCTCGCGAGGAGCCCCCGGTCAAGCTCACGGGCACCAGCACCCCTCATATCCGTGCCCCCCGGGCAGCGCCATGCGGTGCATCAAGTCAGAGCTAATCTATGGCAGGGGCCTCGCATAAGGGGGAGTGAGCCGCTCGTCAGTTTTTCCTCTTCCTTTGAAAGCAGCCCTGCAGCGGCTCCAGAGACCCCAAGGCGTCTCACGGGGTCTGCACCCACGGCTCCATGAAAAAGGGGGCCCCGTCGAGTACCTAAGGCCAGGTTTTCGCGAGGTGAAAAACTACTATGCACATATCAAGCTAAGTTTTCTTACCTTAGTTTACTCAGATCGCAAACGTTGTAATGCAGCATCAAGATAGCAAGCATAGCATAAAGGGCATAACTGCCATAGTTCATTACATGCCCCTGCAGGGTACATCTTTCTTTTTCGAATTACAGGAGAAAGGAAAGGCTAAACAAAGAGGGCCCGAAGGCGTACGAACTCGGCACCAGCACTGCATCCTCAAGCAGCACCTCAAGGTGGCCCGGCGCTTCACCAGTTCTCCCATAGGCGACCTGGGGCTGCGGCCAGTTTTGAGTCCAAGTTCACTGGCTCCCAGCCTAACACCGGGCTCCTCTCCAGCTTCACTGGTGCGCCGCGGCGGGATGAACCACCTACGTCCTCGACCCGAGCACGACGACGTGGGGGCTGGTCATCGCCACCACTGCTCAAGCTCTCATCCGAGGAAGAGCTGTCGTCGCAGGAGGAGGAGTGTGTGCCGCCAAGACCAAGCTCATTGTCGCCACCTTCGTCATCGCTGCCGTCCTCCAGGCAGCACCCCACACGGCAACCGTCCTCCCTGAACACCCGCACATAGAGGGTCGCCAGGCCGTCGTACTTGAAGTGGAGGGTGCACCTTCCGCCCAGGCCACGCGCGCAGGCGAGAGTCTGCCAGCCGCGGGTCAGGACCACGCTGCCGGAGGCGGCGACCTTGGCACCAACCCATGAAGCTTTGCTGTAGCAGCCGTTCGACTGCAGCTAGAGACCGTAAAGCCCCGAGGAAAGAAGCTCGCCGGAGAAGAAACGCAGAAGCTGGTGCGAGGTGCCGGCCAGGCTCTCCGACCACACCACGGATTCAGGGAGCACGTCCATCAAGGAGAAGCGCGGTCGAGGAGGGCGCATGATCACCACACGCCTCACTTCGTCATGGGGGCTGCTCCAAAGTCGGTAGCCCCCACTACGAGAAGAGGTGCCATCGCGGGCACCAAGAGGAGTGCCGGCTCTAGGGGGTGCACGCCCGCGCCCCTAGGGGCCGTCATGGGGGCCCCGAGATGCTTGCGAGGACGACCGCGACCTCTCTTGGGAGGTGGAGTGGGAGGCCCCTCCTTGGAAGCCTTCCCCTTCTTGGCCGCTGAAAACCTCCTCGGCGACGCCATGGGAGTAAGATGAAGAACGGGACAAGCAGGCGGAAGCAAGATGAAGGAGAGATGAGTGAGGGGTTATGCCCCTCCCTCACATTTATTGCCAAGGGAGGCCAACCGCCGGCCTCCACGACCTTGCGCCATCATGATCTTCTGCATGCTGCATCGTCCCGTCAAGTCGCACAGTTGCCGAGGCAGCGTGGGGAAGGGGAGTTGTCCATGTCCCATCAATCGCCATGCCTCATCAAGGTCGCAGGTAGTTAAGGCCTGCGGTGCTCCGCACTTGCCCTTTGACTTCCCCTGGAAGCCAAGTCCAAGCACGCCTTGGGCCCGAGGCTACTATCGGCGTTCTGGATATGGGGGTATCTAGCCCTGCCTGCCTGCGGCCTACCACGTGGCTCCATCGACGGCCTGGTACGGCCCAGCTTCAACATCAACAACTGAAGACCCTCGCGACGGGCCAAGCCTCGCGAGGCGGACGACGCCAAGACCCCCAAGGGGATCAGCCTCTTCAGGCAGGCTCCTGAGGGGCGGAGAGTTCCATACGAGGTTTACCACATGAGGCTTCACTGACGTGAGCCATGACGACCAAGGCCAGGCAGGCGTGATATGTCCATTTTGCATCATGCTTTTATATCGATCTTTATTGCATTATGGGCAGTTATTACACGTTATGTCACAATACTTATGGCTATTCTCTCTTATTTTACAAGGTTTATCATGAAGACAGAGAATGCCGGCAGCTGGGATTCTAGGCTGGAAAAGGAGCAAATATTGGAAACCTATTCTGCATAGCTCCAAAAGTCCTGAAACTCCACGAAAGTCATTTTTGGAATTAATAAGAATTATTGAGAGAAGAAAGTTCCAGAGGGGGCCCACACCCTGGCCACGAGGGTGGGGGGCGCGCCCACCCCTACTAGGCGCGCCCCCTGCCTCGTGGGCCCCCTGGTGGCCCTCCGGTGCCCATCTTCTTCTATATGAAGTCTCTTACCCTGGAAAAAATCATAAGCAAGCTTACGGGACGAAACTCTGCTGCCATGAGGCGGAACCAATCTAGGGCTCTGGCGGAGCTGTTCTGCAAGGGAAACTCCCCTCCGGGAGGGGGAAATCATCACCATCGTCATCACCAACGATCCTCTCATCGGGAGGGGGTCAGTCTCCAACAACATCTTCACCAGCACCATCTCCTCTCAAACCCTAGTTCATCTCTTGTATCCAATCTTGTATCAAAACCAAAAATTGGTACCTGTGGGTTTCTACTAGTGTTGATTACTCCTTGTAGTTGATGCTAGTTGGTTTATTTGGTGGAAGATCATATGTTCAGATCCTTAATGCATATTAATACTCCTCTGATCATGAACATGAATATGCTTTCTGAGTAGTTACGTTTGTTCCTGAGGACATGGGTGAAGTCTTGCTATTAGTAGTCATGTGAATTTGCTATTCGTTTGATATTTTGATGAGATGTATGTTGACTCTCCTCTAGTGGTGTTATGTCAACATCGACTACATGACACTTTACCATTATTTGGGCCTAGAGGAAGGCATTGGGAAGTAATAAGTAGATGATGGGTTGCTAGAGTGACAGAAGCTTAAACCCTAGTTTATGCGTTGCTTCGTAAGGGGCTGATTTGGATCCACTAGTTTCATGCTATGGTTAGGTTTACCTTAATACTTCTTTTGTAGTTGAGGATGCTTGCAATAGGGGTTAATCATAAGTGGGATGCTTGTCCAAGAAAGGGCAGCACCCAAGTACCGGTCCACCCACATATCAAATTATCAAAGTAACGAACGCGAATCATATGAACATGATGAAAACTAGCTTGACGATAATTCCCATGTGTCCTCGGGAGCGCTTTTCTCATTATAAGAAATTGTCCAGGCTTGTCCTTTGCTACAAAAAGGATTGGGCCACCTTGCGGCACCTTATTTACTTTTATTTCTTGTTACCCGTTACAAATTATCTTATCACAAAACTATCTGTTACCCACAATTTCAGTGCTTGCAGAGAATACCTTACAGAAAACCGCTTGTCATTTCCTTCTACTCCTCGTTGGGTTCGACACTCTTACTTATCGAAAGGACTACGATAGATCCCCTATTCTTGTGGGTCATCAAGACTCTTTTCTAGCTTCGTTGCCGGGGAGTGAAGCGCCTTTGGTGAGTGGAACTTGGTAAGGAAACACTTATATAGTGGGCTGAAATTTACTTTCACTTGTTACTATGGAAACTAATCCTTTGAGGGGCTTGTTCGAGGCATCTTCACCCCGACCAGTAGAGCAAAGAGTTGCTCCTCAACCTACTGAAAATGTTTACTTTGAGATTCCTTTGGGTATGATAGAAAAACTGCTAGATAATCCCTTTGCAGGAGATGGAACATTGCATCCCGATTTACACCTTATCTATGTGGATGAAGTTTGTGGATTATTTAAGCTTGCAGGTACACCCGATGATGTTGTTAAGAGGAAGGTCGTCCCTTTATCTTTGAAGGGAGATGCATTGACATGGTATAGGCTATGTGATGATACGGGATCTTGGGACTATAAGCGACTGAAATTGGAATTTCACGAGAAGTTCTATCCTATGCATCTTGTTCATCGTGATCATAATTATATATATAATTTTTTGGCTTCGCAAAGGAGAAAGCATCGCTCAAGCTTGGGGGAGGCTTAAGTCAATGTTATATTCATGCCCCAATCATGAGCTCTCAAGAGAAATGATTATTCAAAAAATTTATGCTCGGCTTTCTCTCAATGATTGCACCATGCTTGATACTTCTTGTGCTGGTTCTTATATGCTGAAGACTATTGAATTCAAGTGGGACTTATTGGAAAGAATTAAATGCAACTCTGAAGATTAGGGTTTCGAAGATGGTAAAGAGTCAGGTATGACACCTAAGTTTGATTGTGTTAAATCTTTTATGGATACCGATGCTTTTCGTGGATTTAGCGCTAAATATGGACTTGACTCTGAGATAGTAGCTTCTTTCTGTGAATCATTTGCTACTCACGTTGATCTCCCTAAGGAGAAGTGGTTTAAATATAATCCTCCCATTGAAGTATAATAGTTGCACCTATTACAGTTCAAGAAAATATTATCACTTATAATGATCCTATTGTTCCTACTACTTATGTTGAGAAACCATCTTTTCCTGTTAGGATAAAGGATCATGCTAAAGCTTCAACTATTGTTCGTAAGAGTAATATTAGAACATATACACCTCCTGAGCAAATTAAAGTTGAACCTAGTATTACTATGGTTAAAGATCTCTTGGCTAATAATATAGATGGGCATGTTATTTATTTCTGTGAGGAAGCTGCTAATATTGCTAAACCCGATGCTAAGATACATAGACATGTTGTAGGCATGCCTGTTATTTCTGTTAAAATAGGAGATCATTGTTATCATGGCTTATGTGATATGGGTGCTAGTGCCAGTGCAATACCTATTTCCTTGTATGAAGAAATTATGCATCATATTGCACCCGCTGAATTAGAAGGTATTGATGTTACTATTAAACTTGAAAATGGAGATACTATTTGCCCAATTGGGATTGTTAGAGATGATGAAGTCTTGTGTGGGAAAGTTAAATATCCTGCTTATTTTCTTGTTCTTGGTTCCCCACAAGATAGCTTTTGTCCCATTATATTTGGTAGACCCTTCTTGAATACTATCAATGCTAGGATTGATTGCAAAAAGGATGTTGTTACAATTGGCTTAGGAGATATGTCTCATGAGTTTAATTTTGCTAAATTTCGTAGACAACCCCATGATAAAGAATTGCCTAGTAAAGATGAAATTATTGGTCTTGCCTCTATTGCCATGCCTCCTACTGATCCTTTAGAACAATATTTGCTAGACCATGAGCATGATATGTTTATGAATGAAAGAAGGGAGATAGATGAAGTATTCTTCCAACAGGGTCCTATTCTGAAACACAACTTGCCTGTTGAAATCCTAGGGGATCCCCCTCCACCCAAGGGTGATCCCGTGTTTGAGCTTAAACCATTACCTGATAATCTTAAATATGCTTATTTGATGAAAATAAGATATATCCTGTTATTATTAGTGCTAACCTTTCAGAGCAGGAAGAGGAAAGATTATTGAAAACTCTGAAGAAGCATCGTTCTCCTATTGGATATACTCTTGATGATCTTAAGGGCATTAGTCCCACTCTATGCCAACACAAAATTAAATTGGACGAAGGCTCCAAACCAGTTAGAGATCATCAGCGATGATTAAATCCTAAGATGAAGGAAGTGGTAAGAAAGGAGATACTAAAGCTCCTTGAGGCAGGTATAATTTATCCCGTTGCTGATAGTGATTGGGTAAGTCATGTCCATTGCGTTCCTAAGAAGGGAGGTATTACGGTTGTTCCTAATGATAAAGATAAATTGATCCCGCAAAGAATTATTACAGGTTATAGGATGGTAATCGATTTTCGCAAATTAAATAAAGCTACTAAGAAAGATCATCACCCTTTACCTTTTATTGATCAAATTCTAGAAAGACTATCCAAACATACACATTTCTTCTTTCTAGATGTTATTCTGGTTTCTCTCAAATACCTGTGTCAGCGGACGATCAATCAAAGACCACTTTTACTTGCCCTTTCGGTACTTTTCCTTATATACGTATCCCTTTTGTTTTATCTAATGCACCTGCTACCTTTCAAAGATGCATGATGGCTATATTCTCTGACTTTTGTGAAAAGATTTGTGAGGTACTCATGGATGATTTCTCCGTTTATGGACCCTCTTTTGATAATTTCTTGAGCAACCTTGATCGAGTTTTGCAGAGATGTGAAGACACTAGTCTCATCTTGAATTGGGAAAAGTGTCACTTTATGGTTAATGAAGGCATTGTCTTGGGGCATAAAATTTCTGAAAGAGGTATTGAAGTTGATAAAGCTAAAGTTGATGCTATTGAAAAGATGCCATGTCCCAAGGACATTAAAGGTATACGAAATTTCCTTGGTCATGCCGGTTTCTATAGGAGGTTCATTAAGGACTTTTCTAAAATCTCTAGGCCTCTCACTAATCTATTACAAAAAGATATTCCATTTGTTTTCGATGCTGATTGTGTAGACGCATTTGAAATACTTAAGAAAGCTTTGATCACTGCACCTATTGTTTAGCCACCTGATTGGAATTTACCCTTTGAAATTATGTGTGATGCTAGTGATTATGATGTAGGTGCTGTTTTAGCGCAAAGAGTTGATAAGAAATTAAATGTTATTCAATATGCTAGTACAACTCTAGACACTACCCAGAGAAATTATGCTACTACTGAAAAAAAGCTCTTAGCAGTTGTATTTGCTTGAGATAAGTATAGACCTTATATTGTTGATTCTAAAGTAACTATTCACACTGATCATGCCGCTATTAAATATCTTATGGAAAGAAAGACGCTAAACCTAGACTTATTAGATGGGTTCTCTTGCTCCAAGAATTTGATTTGCATATTATTGATAGAAAGGGAGCTGAGAACCCCGTTGCAGACAACTTGTCTAGGTTAGAGAATGTTCTTGATGACCCACTACCTATTGATGATAGATTTCCTGATGAAAAATTAGCGGTCATTAATGCTTCTCATACTGCTCCATGGTACGCTGATTATGTTAATTACATTGTCGCTAAATTTATACCACCTAGTTTCACATACCAGCAAAAGAAAAAGTTCTTTTATGATTTAAGACATTACTGCTGGGATGACCCACACCTTTATAAAGAAGGAGTAGATGGTGTTATTAGACGTCGTGTACCTGAGCATGAATAGGAAAAGATCCTGTGCAAGTGTCACTCCAAACCATATGGAGGAGACCACGCTGGAGATAGAACTGCACATAAGGTATTGCAATCCGGTTTTTATTGGCCCACTCTCTTCAAAGATGCCCGTAAGTTTGTCTTGTCTTGTGATGAATGTCAGAGAATTGGAATATTAGTAGACGTCAAGAAATGCCTATGAATTATTCTCTTGTTATTGAGCCATTTGATGTTTGGGGCTTTGATTATATGGGACCTTTTCCTGCCTCTAATGGATATACACATATTTTAGTTGCTGTTGATTACGTTACTAAGTGGGTAGAAGCTATTCCAACTAGTAGTGCTGATCATAACACCTCTATTAAGATGCTTAAGGAAGTTATTTTTCTGAGGTTTGGAGTCCCTAGATACTTAATGACTGATGGTGGCTCACATTATATTCATGGTACTTTTCGTAAAATGCTTGCTAAGTATGATGTTAGTCATAGAATTGCATCTCCATATCACCCATAGTCTAGTGGTCAAGTAGAGTTGAGTAATAGAGAGCTCAAATTAATTTTGCAAAAGACTGTTAATAGATCTAGATAGAATTGGTCCAAGAAACTTGATGATGCATTGTGGGCCTATAGAACTGCATATAAAATCCTATGGGTATGTCTCCGTATAAGATGGTTTATGGAAAAGCATGTCACTTACCTCTCAAACTTGAACATAAGGCATATTGGGCCATTAAAGAGCTCAACTATGATTTCAAACTTGCCGGTGAGAAGAGGTTATTTGACATTAGCTCACTTGATGAATGGAGAACCCAAGCTTATGAGAATGCCAAGCTGTTTGAAGAACAAGTTAAAAGATGGCATGACAAAAGGATACAAAAGCGTCAGTTTAACGTAGGTGATTATGTGTTGCTATTCAACTCTCATTTAAGATTTTTGCTGGAAAACTTCTCTCTAAATGGGAATGTCCTTACGTTATCGAGGAGGTCTATCGTTTCGGTGCCATAAAAATCAACAACTTCGTAGGCACAAGTCCGAGGGTGGTGAATGGTCAAAGAATCAAACATTATATCTCAGGTAACCCTATAAATGTTGAAACTAATATCATTGAAACCGTAACCCCGGAGGAATACATAAGGGACACTTTCCAGAACGTTTCAGACTCCGAAAAGGAATAGGTAGGTGGTACGGTAAGTAAACCGACTCCAAAATAGTTCTAATGGCAATTTTTCTCCGTTTTGGAATATTTAAGAATTTAGGAAAATAAGAAGTAGTCCGGGAAGGACACGAGGCCCCCACGAGGGTGGAGGGCACGCCCACCCTTACTAGGCGCGTCCCCTGCCTCGTGGGCACCTCGTGTGCTCTCCGGACTCCGTTTTCTTGCACGATACTTCTTTTAGTCCTTAAAAATCTATTATATAATCTCCCGAAGGTTTTGACCATCGTATCACACAAAAATCTTCTGTTTTCGTTTCGAGCAGTTTTTCTGACAGATCTAGAGCACCATGACATCTCCAAGCGCTCCCAAGGACAAGTTTTTCGAGAGGGTTATCAACCCCTATCTCGCGGAGGTGCTGCAACACCCTCATACCATTAAGATGAGTGAGGGGGTGCTGCACATCCGCGATGTGGAGGGACCAAGGTGTACCGGAAGCGTGGAGACAAAGCTTGAAGCTTTGGAACAACAAGTTTTCACGTGCCAAGGGATGGTGGAGCACGGACTTAACGCCAACTAAATGATGATCGTGGAGTTGACCAACAACCACAAGCTGGACGCCAAGAACATTGGGGACACCATCTTCAAGCTTCATGAGAAAATCGAGCACCTCCAAGCCCAGATCTATGACCTGCAAAACCAAAATTGTGAGTATGAATGTAGATTCAAGAGGATGAGTTTGACTGCATATTTAAGGATCCCGAAGACTCGATCATCCTTCTATGATGGTGAGCCTATGCCTTGGAAGACGGATGACAAGCCTACATCATCAACAACTCCTTCTTCACCACCGCCGAGGACATAATCACTTGGGTATGGGCACTCCCCTTGGCAACTGCCAAGCTTGGGAGAGGTGCCCCAATATCGTATCACCATCACAATCCTATCTTTACCGTTTTACTTAGTTCAACCCTTTTGGTAATATCTTGATCTAGTAGAATAAAGTTTTGGTATGAATTAGTTTTGAGTTTTGCTTTGTGATCCCTCTATGTAATGGAGTCTGTGAGCTATATATAATAAAGATTAGTGTTGAGTTAAGGGCTTTGTTATCTTGCTATGATCTTGAGAAAATAGAAAGAACAAAAAGAAATAAAAGAGTTCATATTGATCTTATGGATAGTAATGACTTCACATATAGAAAGTATGAGGCTTAAAAGTTGTTGAGAGTTAAAAAAACATAGTTTTGGTCATCGTTGCAATTAATAGGAAGTAATAAAGAAAGAGAGGTTTTCACATATAAATATACTATCCTGGACATCTTTTATGGTTGTGAGCACTCATTAAAGTATGACATGCTAAAGAGTTGATGTTGGACAGGGAAGACAACGTAATGGGTTATGTTTTCTCACATCTCAATTAAATTATATTGTCATGGATCATTCAAACATGTTGAGTTTGCCTTTCCCCCTCATGCTAGCCAAATTCCTTTCACCAAGTAGAGATACTACTTGTGCTTCCAAATATCCTTAAACCCAGTTTTTGCCATGAGAGTCCACCATACCTACCTATGGATTGAGTAAGATCCTTCAAGTAAGTTGTCATGTTGAAAGCAATAAAAGTTGCTCTCTAAATATGTATGACTTATTAGTGCGGAGAAAATAAGATTTATACAATCGTGTGATATGGAAGTAATAAAAGTGATAGACTGCATAATAAAGGTTCATATCACAAGTGGCAATATAAAGTGACGTTCTTTTGCATTAAGATTTTGTGCATCCAACCCTGAAAGCACATCACAACCTCTGCTTCCCTCTGTGAAGGGCCTATCTTTTACTTTATGTATTTACATTATGCAAGAGTCAAGGTGATCTTCACCTTTCCCTTTTTCATTTTATCCTTTGGCAAGCACCTCGTGTTGGAAAGATCCTGATATATATATATCCAATTGGATGTAAGTTAGCATGAACTATTATTGTTAACATTACCCTTGAGGTACAATGTTGGGAGGCAACACTATAAGCCCCTATCTTTCTCTGTGTCCGATTAAAACTCGATAACCATAAGTATTGCATGAGTGTTGGAAATTGTAGACGACTATATGATAGTTGAGTACGTGGACTTGCTGAAAAGCTCTATTCTTGACTCTTTCGATGTTATGATAAATTGCAATTGCTTCAATGACTGAGATTATAGTTTGTTAGTTCTCAATGAAGTTTCTGAACTATACTTGACATTGTGAATAGATTGTTACTTGAGCATAAGAAATCATATGACAAAATATTTATATGTTGCTGTTATAAGAATGATCATGATGCCCTCATGTCCGTATTTTATTTTTATCGACACCTCAATCTCTAATCATGTGGACATATTTTTCGATATCGGCTTCCGCTTGAGGACAAGCGAGGTCTAAGCTTGGGGGAGTTGATACGTCCATTTTGCATCATGCTTTTATATCGATATTTATTGCATTATGGGCTATTATTACACGTTATGTCACAATACTTATGGCTATTCTCTCTTATTTTACAAGGTTTATCATGAAGAGAGAGAATGCCGGCAGCTGGGATTCTAGGCTGGAAAAGGAGAAAATATGGGAAACCTATTCTGCATAGCTCCAAAAGTCATGAAACTCCACGAAAGTCATTTTTGGAATTAATAAGAATTATTGAGCGAAGAAAGTACCAGAGGGGGCCCACACCCGGGCCACGAGGGTGGGGGGCGCGCCCACACCTACTGGGCACGCCCCCTGCCTCGTGGGCCCCCTGGCGGCCCTCCGGTGCCCATCTTCTGCTATATGAAGTCTCTTACCCTGAAAAAAATCATAAACAATCTTACGGGACGAAACTCCGCCGCCACGAGGCGGAACCTTGGCGAAACCAATCTAGGGCTCCAGCGGAGCTGTTCTACCGGGGAAACTTCCCCCCGGGAGGGGGAAATCATCACCATCATCATCACCAACGATCCTCTCATCGGAAGGGAGTCAATCTCCATCAACATCTTCACCAGCACCATGTCCTCTCAAACCCTAGTCCATCTCCTGTATCCAATCTTGTATCAAAACCACAAATTGGTACATGTGGGTTGCTAGTAGTGTTGATTACTCCTTGTAGTTGATGCTAGTTGGTTTATTTGGTGGAAGATCATATGTTCAGATCCTTAGTGCATATTAATACTCCTCTGATTATGAACATGAATATTCTTTGTGAGTAGTTACATTTATTCCTGAGGACATGGGTCAAGTCTTGCTATTAGTAGTCATGTGAATTTGGTATTCGTTCGATATTTTGATGAGATGTATGTTGTCTCTCCTCTAGTGGTGTTATGTGAATGTCGACTACATGACACTTTACCATTATTTGGGACTAGAGGAAGGCATTGGGAAGTAATAAGTAGATGATGGGTTGCTAGAGTGACAGAAGCTTAAACCCTAGTTTATGCGTTGCTTCGTAAGGGGCTGATTTGGATCCACTAGTTCCATGCTATGGTTAGGTTTACCTTAATACTTCTTTTGTGGTTGCGGATGCTTGCAATAGGGGTTAATCATAAGTGGGATGCTTGTCCAAGAAAGGGCAGCACCCAAGCACCGGTCCACCCACATACCAAGTTATCAAAGTAACGAACGCGAATCATATGAACGTGATGAAAACTAGCTTGACGATAATTCCGATGTGTCCTCGGGAGTGCTCTTCTCATTATAAGAAATTGTCCAGGCTTGTCCTTTGCTACAAAAAGGATTGGGCCACCTTGCTACACCTTATTTACTTTTATTGCTTGTTACCTGTTACAAATTATCTTATCATAAAACTATCTGTTACCCACAATTTCAGTGCTTGCAGAGAATACCTTACTGAAAACTGCTTGTAATTTCCTTCTGCTCCTCGTTGGGTTCGACACTCTTACTTATCAAAAGGACTACGATAGATCCGCTATACTTGTGGGTCATCAGGGCACCAGGCGGGCGCAGAGCGCGGGTTTCCTCTTTGGTGCAAAGGAGGTGAGCCACAGGCGCGGAGTCCCGAGGAATCTGCCAAAGGTTTCCATTCTGGTGCAACAAGACCAAGACAGCCAGGATGGCAGGACAGAGGTCATCGACGATCCCACCACAGCGTCACGACCAGACGCTTTTCACAGGCGAAGACTACTTTTGTCAAGATAAGATGTACTACTTGTCCCCTTTCAAATCCGGCCGTCGTGGGATCCCTTCCCGCCAACATTTGGAAAGAGGACCAAGGCCACTATAAATAGGACTTAGCCACCACCATAGAGGGGGATCCATTATTCACCCGACCACCTCACCAGCTCTACCGAGCTCGAGAACACCTCACCTCTTGAGGCCATTTCATCCACTGTACTAGTTCATCCTCATCCCTCCGAGGCAATCCACCAAAATGCTGGAGTAGGGTATTACACCGCAAGGTGGCCCGAACCAGGATAAACTGTTGTGCCTCTTTGTCTCTTAGAGCTTGTCGCGCTAGGCTTAGGAGGCTGGGTAGGTTGAGATCTCCGCATGCAACCCAGAGTTCGAACCTCTCAAGGGTTTGCGGAACCCGTAATCCGACAGATGCCGCTCCATGGTGGGCGAAGTGCCCCCCCTCCCTCCATTCCAGATTGTATTACAGAGGAAGATAACTGTTCAGATGGGGATTCAGAGGGAGCCGACCATTCCTGTTTACCACCTGAGGTGTTTGCTCTAACCTGGCATGCTGATGTTGGTCATATCATGCATATGGCACCTCGCATTGCTTACATTATACATCTTATATGTCATCAGCTTAGTTTATATTTGCTTTGTGTGAATGCCACGTGTTTGGTTTCTATATCATACTCCCACCATTCCTAAATATTTGTCTTTTTAGAGATTTCAACAAGTGACTACATACGGAGCAAAATGAGTGAATCTACACTCTAAAATATGTCTATATACATCCGTATGTGGTAGTCCATTTGAAATCTCTAAGAAGACAAATATTTAGGAACGGAGGGAGTATATGGGAATTATGCAATGCCATCTTCTTTAGCCAGGCATCATATACGTCAATCATGCAATGACATCCTGTTTAGCCAGTCATCGTATATGTGAATTGTATCGTGCCATATTTTTTTCATAATGTATTCCATTTGTCAACAATGTTTATACATTCATCTACTCTTCCTGTGCATCAGCCATTTGAGTCGGTCATGGGAAAATCTACAGTGAAAACAAGGTCTTCTGAGCAGTCAGTGCTACCTGTCGATGCAGATTTCTTGTTGGTTACAAATAGCTCCTCAGAGGAGGATTCAGAGACAGATGATCAGTTGTATCCCCCCCCCCCGAGGTGTGTGCTCTAACTTGGTAGGGTTATATTGCTCATATCATGCATATGGTGTCTTGCATTGCCATGCCATCTGCTTAGATTAGACATCCTTTGTGTGAATGCCTCATGTTTGCTTTCTATATCAGATATGTGAATTATGCAATGCCATATTTTTCAGCCAGTTATCATATGTGTGAATTATGCACCGCCATGTAGCCAGGCATCATATATGTGAATTATATCGTGCCATCTTTTTTTTCATTACGTATTACATTTGTCGACAATCTGTGTATATTGAACTACTCTTCATGTGCATCAGTCATTTGAGCCGGTTATGGGAAAATCTGGAGTGAACACAAGGTTTTTAGAGCAGGTAATGGTACATGTTGAAGCATATATCTCGATGGTTACAGGGAGCTCCTCAGAGGAGGATTCAAAGACAGATGACCAGTCCTATATCCCACCTGAGGTGTATGCTCTAAGTTGCAATGTTTATATTTCTCATATCATTCATATGGTGTCTTGCATTGCTTAGTTTTAACATCATATGCACAATATTGAATTCCAACTTCTTAGTTTAGAGATCATACATGCGAGTGCCAGTTGCTTAGTATATGAATCAATTATGTCAATTATATCATGACATCCTATATACTTAGACAACATGTATGTGAATTATTTCATCCCAACCTATTTTAGAAAGACATCATATAGTTTTGTCATGTCATCCTGTTTAGATACTCATCATATGTTGAATTATGCTATTATATCCTGTTAAGTTATCCATCATATATCTAAAACTGTGTCATGCTATCATGTTTAGTTAGCCATCATAGATGTGAAATTGTGTCATGTTGTCCTGTTTCGTTAGACAACATATATGTGAAACCACATCTGTCTATCATACAATGTCTGTACGTTCAATTTCTTTTATTTTTATCAGCCATTTGAATTGGAGGGGGTGATGGCAATATCTAAGGGAGCAAAAACCCGTTCTTCACAAAAGACAGTGCTACCCGTCGATGCAGATAGAACCATGGTTCTACTAGCCCACAAACTAGCCCCACCACACATAATCGAGACTCTTCCAGATTGCACACTTACACCATTGGGCAGAGAACCAGCTACAACCCATCTAACCGCAACCCCAGCGGATAGTAACCCACTTCTAGTTGACAAACCACCATGTCCACCCCCACACGAGCAGTTTGTAAAGCAACTGTGGTGCCCAAAGCACGAAGACCACCACAGCTAACCCAAACTCCATGTTTAAAGCAGAAGAGCAACTGTTCTCAGGTCAGATTCCATAGCTATGGTCCATACTCCTTTGTTGTTGCATCACCATATTTACTCATACCAAATACTTTTGAATTTGAAGGATCCAATTGAAACTCCAATGGCGCAACAGGTACATTTTAAACCTATTTTTAACTGGATTGCTGTTCTAACTTCCTGCTCTATGTTGATTTCAGTTTCAGTTGTATAAACAATTATGTTCTCATGTGATGCACATTACAAGTGTTGCCAATGCTGTGTAGTTTCTCATACTTATATTCTGTCTATGCTGCTGTGTCTTAAAAATATATGAGTTGAACTATGTCTCTATCTTGATTAGGCAACATAAACTAGAATAATATGGACAATACGGTGACCATAGTACATAGATATATGTTTGTTTCATGTTGTTATCCTGTCCACCTTACTGCTAAACCGGTTTACCAAAATGAGTTTCATATACTACATGCTAAACCTGTGATGTGTCCGCTTGTTTCTCTTGTAGTATGCAAACAAAATATTGGAGAAGAGCACCCCACTATGCAATCGTAGAGAAAGTAATGCAGATAAGGTTCAAGATAGTGAGACAACCCTGTTGGTCTCCAAGAAAGGTGATAATAAGATCTTGTAGACAGTGAGAAAACCCCACAGTCCTGCGTTGATGTAGTGTACGAGTTACTAGCCAGTTGTAGGATCGAAAGTATGTCTAGAGGGGGGTGATTAGACTACTTGACCAAATAAAAACTTATCCGTTTCCCAATTTTAGTCTTTGGCAGATTTTAGCTATCTTAGCACAAGTCAAGCAATCTTAACACAATTCAAGCAAGCATGCAAAGAGTATATGAGCAGCGGTAAGTAAAGCATGCAACTTGCAAGAATGTAAATGGAAGGGTTTGGAGAATTCAAATGCAATTTGGAGACACGGTGATTTTTGAGCCGTGGTCCCGATAGGTGGTGCTATCGTACATCCACATTGATGGAGACTTCAACCCACGAAGGGTAACGATTGCGCGAGTCCACGGAGAGCTCCACCCACGAAGGGTCCACGAAGAAGCAACCTTGTCTATCCCACCATGGCCGTCACCCACGAAGGACTTGCCTCACTAGTGGTAGATCTTCACGAAGTAGGCGATCTCCTTGCCCTTACAAACTCCTTGGTTCAACTCCACAATCTTGTCAGAGGCTCCCAAGTGACACCTAGCCAATCTAGGAGACACCACTCTCCAAGAAGTAACAAATGGTGTGTTGATGATGAACTCCTTGCTCTTGTGCTTCAAATGATAGTCTCCCCAACCCTCAACTCTCTCTCACACATGATTTGGATTTGGTGGAAAGAAGATTTGAGTGGAAAGCAACTTGGGGAAGGTTAGAGATCAAGATTCATATGGTAGGAATGGAATATCTTGGCCTCAACACATGAGTAGGTGGTTCCTTCTCAGAAATAGCAAGTTGGAAGTGTAGTTTTGTTCTGATGGCTCTCTCCACTAATGAAGAGGAGGTGGAGGGGTATATATAGCCTCCACACAAAATCCAACCATTACACACAAGTTGCCAAACTCGGTGGGACCGAATTGGTAAACTCGGTCGGACCGATTTAGCAAATCTACTGACCGTTAGGATTTTCGGTGGGACCGACATGCAACTCGGTAGGACCGATATGATTAGGGTTAGGGCATAACGTAATCTCGGTGAGACAGATTACACAAACTCAATGAGACCGATTTTGGTAATAAGCTAACAAGAGAGTTGGTCAGGTAAACTCGGTGGGACCGATCCGCTCATTTCGGTGGGACCGAAATGTTAAGAAAAGGAAACAGGGAGTTTACATTGCAATCTCGGTGGGACTGATCGCTCATCTCGGTGGTACCGAAACGTTATGAAGGGAAACAAAGAGATTACAACCCCATCTCGGTGAGATTGAGATCCCTATTGGTGAGACCGATTTGCCTAGGGTTTGTGGCAGTGGCTATGACATCTGAACTCGGTGGCGCCGGGTAGAAAGAATCGCTAGGGCCGAGTTTGACTTTTGGGTTAGGTCATATGTGGATATGAGAAAGTACTTGAGGGTTTTGGAGCATATCACCAAGCACTGTGGAGCAAGAGACTCATTAAGCAACACCTCATCCCTCCTTGATAGTATTGGCTTTTCCTATAGACTCAATGTGATCTTGGATCACTAAAATATAAAATGTAGAGTATTGAGCTTTTGAGCTTGAGCCAATCCTTTTATCCTTAACATTTTGAGGGATCCACTTTTCTCATCCATGCCATGCCATTCGTTGAGCTTTTCCTGAAATATTCATCTTGGAATGATGTTAGCTCAATGAGCTATATGTTGTTAGGAATTACCAAAACCACCTAGGGATAGTTGCACTTTCAATCTCCCCCTTTTTGGTAATTGATGACAACATATAGATCAAAGCTTCGACAAATGATAATAAGAGTGAAAAACATTGTCGCTTTGAGAAGTATGTGATAAGCAAGAGCTCCCCCTAAATTTGTGCATAGTTTAAGATTTTCTTTGGACTGCAAATGCACAAGGAGTTAGGCTCATGGGTAACTCTTCCATGCCACATACATCTTGGTGGAGCGCTCAAAATGATAATAATTGAATGCATGCACTCATGACCAAGCAAAGTGAATGATCATATAGAGATAAACGAGATAATGTCATCCAACAAGCATAATTGTAGCATATGATCAAACACATGATCATCAAGTATCACACATACATAGAGTATCTCAAACAAGCAAATAGAGTTTAACCACCAAAGCAAGAGAGAACAAAAGGCAACACTCTCTCTTGAAGCCTATGATCTATACATTTTTCTCCCCCTTTGGCAACAAGTTACAAAAAAGTTCATAGAAAATGCATAGCACTAAATCGACTCTTAGGCTTGATCTTCACGTGGTGGTGTAGATAAAACGCCAAGGACGAAAGCATCAGTTGATGTGGATGGAGTTGGAGGTGTGGGTGCTGAAGCTGGTTGCACTGGAGCTGTAGGAGCTGTGGCTGGTGCAGATGAAGTGGCTCTGGTGTCTGTCACTGGCACTGTAGCTGATCTCTGAGCTCTAGGCACTCTGGCAAATGCATCTGTGGTTGTCTTGCCCTTCCTCTCCTCCATGTCATCCTGAAGCTGCTCAACAACAGACTAGATCTCAGTTACCTTCACATCCAGGTTATAGAATTTCTGCTCCATGATCCTCTCCAGGCTCTCCTGGTTTTGAGTCAAGGTGGCCAGCCCTTTCTCAATCCTCAGAGTAGATGCAATCAAGTGGCCTAGTTGATCCTGTTTGCTCTTCATAAAGTATTGAGATGCCTCTTCCATTGTTGACATCTTGGTAGCCTTCTCTGTCCTTGCCTTCTCCTTCTTGGTTTGAGCATGCACAGAGGATGGTTCATCTTCATCCATAACCACTTGGTTATCCTCAAAGTCTGGATAGATAGCAAAATGTTCCTTGTCCAGCAAGTATGTGCCTGTGCCCATCTTGGAGTTAATCAACTCCTGAATCTGTGGGGCATACCCACAACTTCTCTTCTGGTCAGCTGCTGTCCTTTTGATAGTCTCAACTATGAGGCTCATGACCTTGAATTTCTGTGGCACATCAAACAATTGTAGCAAGTTTATAGCATGGCCTCTTATCATGTTGTGGTCACCTGACTTGGGCAATAAGGTATGCCTAAGGATCCAGTTGATAGTTGGGAGTCCTGACAGAAGATAATGTACAGATCCAAACTTATGTGTCTCAACTGCAGCATCTGGGATCTCCTTGTACATATGAGCCATGGAATTGTGATCCATCTTCTTCTTGGCATAGACATCCAAGTCATCTTCCTTCTCCTTAGGTGCATTGATCAGATTTGCCCATTCCTTAATAGTTGATTGGTACCTTGTACCTTCAGACATCCACACTATCCTGCCATCTGGATTGAAGTGTGTTGTGGAGTAGAATTGCATTATGAGCTCATCATTCCACTTTGTGAGCTTCTGCCCAACAAAGTCTGCAACTCCACAAGCACTGAAACTATCTTGCACACCAGGATAATGCTCCTCATTCTCCTTCATGTAGGTCCAGTCGACCCACCTCATGTCACAAACTATAGGCTTCTTGTCCAACAACACTGTCTCATAGAAATCCTGTTGTTCCTTAGTATGGAACCTGTAGTCAACAGCAGTCCTTCTCCTGATAGCATAGGGATCAGACAACCTCCACTGTATGAGTCCTGCATCCTTCCTCAGCTTCATGTTCTTAGCCACAGGATGAGCATCATTGTGGTCTGGAATCTTTGGCTTCAACTTTCTCAGAAGATGCTCTTCATCATCTTCTTCTTCAGAAGTAGTTTCAGGCACTGGGGCTTTGTTCTTCTCAGCAGCAGATATGTTTCTCGTATTCCTCTTTGGTGCAGTCTTGGGCTTGGAGGCAGCTTTGGGTGCTTCTTTGGGCTTTGATGATGCAACCCCTGGCCTTATAGCATCACCCATAAGCTTCTGAGCCTTGGGTGCTGGTGCAGCAACCTCTTCTTCCTCTTCCTCGGAATCTCTCCTCATAGAGGGATTGCCAAGAACCTTGGCAGTAGTGGTTCTGACTCTCTTCTTCTTTTTGTCTTGACCAGCAACTTCATCTTCTGACTCAATAGTAAACTTCATGGTTTCTCTAGTGGCAACCTTCCTGGGTTTGGAAGTGGGAATCCTTCTTGCAGGTGCCTTCTTCTGCACTACTGGCTTAGTGGCTGCAGCTGAACCATATTCTTTCTTGACCACCTTCTTCTTGGAAGTGGCCTCATCCTCTACTGCCACATAATCTTCATCCTCAGATTCTGAGGTTTTATTCTTTCTGGCCCTGGTGGCAGCTTTAGGAAAGTTGCTTGGGGTGCTCCTGCTGCCATCATCTGAGGTACTAGAGGGACTAGTGCCCTCACTCATCTGAACCTGCTCCTCTTCTCTGTTCTGGCTGTCACTTTGATCAGACATGTTGCAAACACTGACTGCTGACCCTGTGAATAGATGTAGATGAGATAGAGTGGATGAGCATCACAAAATACAGAGGTTTTTGCAAAAGAATGATTCAAAAACTTAGTTTTAGTTTTCCACAGAAAGCATTTCGGATCAACCTATTTGAAAACTCGGTGATACCGAAGCAGCTTTTGGAACCTAAACTAGTGAACTCGGTCAGACCGAGTCATAGTTCGGTGGCACCGAGACAACTAGGGTTTTAGAAAGTCCTGAACTCGGTCACACCGATTTGCAATTCTCGGTCAGACCGAGAATCACTTGTGCAATGGCATTCGCCAAATCGGTGGAACCAAGTTCTACAACCCGGTGGGTCCGAGATGGTTTCGGCGAAAACCTAACCCTAAATTTTCAATTCACTTCTAATCTAAGGATTGTTTTGATTGGATAGAGTCGTTTCAAACGTGGCAAGAATCATGATGAACACAATGTTCTAGGAATCGGATGGGGATAGCACTGTGATTGAGTCCATACCCTAGCTTGGCGATGAACTCGCTACGGCGGCAACGGCGGGGGTGAATTCCGTTGACGGCGGCGGAGACCAGCGACTGGAGGCGGCTGGCGACGAGGAGGATGATCCAGAGACCCTGGAGGCAGAGCAAGCTAAGCGCGGGCGAAGGGGTTTGGAGAAAGTTTTCCAAATTTTTGCCCATGAGTATATATAGCCCGACTCTGTCGGTGTGACCGAGTGGAACAACTCGGTGGCACCGAGATGCATAACTGTTGACAGTTACAGCAACTCGGTGTGACCGAAATGTTCAAATCAGTTGCACCGAGAATGAAAACCTAGATCGACTTAGTGATCTCGGTCAGACCGAAATGCACAAAGAAGTTTTGGAAGTTTAAGTCTATGACGAATCGGGGACTCCGAGTGCTCCTCACACAGAGTGGTTCGAATCTGACTTGATCAAATTTTGTGATGTAGCATAAATGGAGTTTGAGACAAGAAAAGCATAGATAGCTAGAGAAGGTTCTTAGGCATTCTTGTCCATCCACTTGGCAAAAGAAAAAGAAACCAATCAATCAAAGCAACAAGTGGATGTCCTCGAATGAGTAAAATATGCAACCAACATGCTCACACAATAAAATGGCAAATGAAATATGTGGCAAAGCATGCACAACCAATTCTAGCATCTATCAAGCAATTGGCAATGACTAGGTCATCTATATATGAGTATATTGACTTAAGAGTCAAATGAGAACATTTGATCATAGGTCATACTCATCGTTTAAGCTCAAGTGGGGTTACCACTTTTACATAATGCATTGATGTGTTCACACCATTAGAGTTGCTTTGACTCAATTATTAGAGTAAAGCTCCCCCTAGATGTGAGATCCCCCCTTAGAGGGATAAACTAACCTTGGGTTTTGTCGATGATGACGTCATGTAGGTGTTAAAGATGTGGATGCTCAATGTTGATGTAGATCATTTGGAGCAATCCCTTGGGGTGAGTTGCACTTTCAATACCTACACGGGTTAGTCCCACAAGGAACAAACAAGGATATCCATAGACATAGAGTGATGCACACACAAGATGATGTCTATGAAAGCATTAGGTTACCTTGTCCCTTGTCTTACCAACAAGATGGTTTGTGACTCCTTGAACTATTGCAAGATGTGGAAGTTGATTGCACTTGTTGTTGCCAAAAATGATATGAGTGAAATATGTTGGCGGAGTCTGATAGAGGCGAGGGTGTCCCGATCTTTCGATGAGATGATAACTATCGATTTGGTGGAGACGACTTTGACGATCCGACTACAAACGTGCACGACGTTGCGCCTTAGCAATCGCTAAACCAATCTCCTGAGGTTACTGACGATGCCGGAAGCACGGTCAGCCTGACCACGAAGGTCTATTCCTGCAAGCAATCGAAGAACAAGCAAGAATATGATAAAGCAATCTGAATATTGCAAATATATATGAGGTATTGATAATGGTGGGGATCCGTAAGCGGTCTTGGTCTGGTCGTTGGACACAAACGAAGTACACGAAGTTGCAATGGCTAACTTTTAACTAAACAAATCCCAAGGAAAAGCTACTAGATGGATCTACTTATATAGGAGCAAGGGGTGGCGGCCAAGGAGGTGGGAGGACGTCCCAAGGCAGCCTAAAACTAAATCTAGGTCGTACAAGGCCAATGGGCCCAAGTGGAGGTGATGTAACACCTTTGGACTTGTAGTTTGACTCGGATTCTGCTGCAGCATCAGATTGTTTCGTCCACAACTCAACGCTCCGGACGAATTTGAAGGTGATTCCTATTGGGTTGGAAAGTGCACGAAATCTAGTTTCCAACAAAAAAAAATCACCCAATTCGGAGTCTGTATGAAAAACTTGTGTGCGTTTTGAGTCAGGTATGTCTGTGCAGTCCGAATCTGAATCCAGAACGTGAGAGACTTGGACTCTATCTTCTCTTGGGCCAAAAGTGACGTGAGAGAACTTTTTGGACAGCAAATAAACATCTCTTTCTTCCTTATCTTCATATGTGGATTGTACAAATGTCCCATACACCTGCAATTAGACAAAACACAAAAGTGTGTGAAGTATTTTTGTTCTGGATAACATAAATAGATTATTGAATAGTTTGCACTAGAAATCACCTGACAAATATGCATATATGCAATATTTTTGGTCATATCCAAGGTAGTCATGTCCTCATCATCCTCCCCTTCTTGAAAATAAAGCTGTCCTCGGCGTTGCTTAATCTGAAATGTGGCTAACAAAAGAGACAAGGTGTACATGTTGTATATGTATATGTCATCCATTTTTACTTCCCTTGATTTTTGCATATATGACACATGAATAGATGAGTAACTTGCATAGTTCATAAAATCTAAAGCCAAAAAATTAGCACAAGAAGTAGAAGGCATGAAAATATTGCAACTCAGTTTGCACATATAAGTGAAGCTCTTATTCATTTCAAAAGATTGACAATGTTCATCATTAAACCATCCCAACATTGGTGAATAAACCTTACTTGCATCAAATTTACATGCTACAACATGCTTAAATAAGCAAACATGCAATAAGTCATTCAACACAGAATCATCACCAAGATTAGAGGTCATATCAAAATGATTAAACATTGGTTCTTTTGCATCAATAGTTAATTCAATGGGTGCACTCAAAATTGTTGGTATTTCAGTTGTTTGGTCACATGGCAAAATCAAATTATCAACGTAGTCCTCTAAAATAGGTGGTGTGATCAAAGTAGTGGGTAGCTCATCAGATGGTGCATTCAAATTGACAAGGCATTCATCATTCTCATGTAGAGATGGAAGATCAGTACCTTTGTCATTACCTCTTATGATCAACTCAGATGATGTAGCCACTCTCGGGGGCGATGTGTCACATGGTGGAGGTGATGTAGTCCTGACAACAACGGATGTGGTTGTCATAGTATGCCTAGTAGTTGAAGGAACAATCATATCAACTCTTGGAATGTGCACTGTGCGCTTGTTCTCCTCGTGGCCAACACGTCGTTTTATTTCCTGTTCAGCTTTGCAAGCAAGATGAAACAAATGGTCCATAGGATAACACTCTTCATGAATTAGTATCTCTTGAATATCACGGTTTAATCCTCCCCAAAATCTATCCATAAAATCATCTTCACTTTCTTCTAAAGAGGAATGCAACAAGGTAGTTTGTAAATCATCATAATATTTTGTTACAGTTTCACTACCTTGTTTTAAGTGTTGCAACTTCTTAATCATGTCACGAGTATAATAAGCAGGGACGAAAGTATGTCGCATGGCAAGTTTCAAATCATCCCAAGTAGTAGGTATATAATCAGGGTGTAACCGACAATATTCACTCCACCAAACCAAAGCATAACCAGTGAAAGAACCAACCGCAACCTTAACCTTTTTATGTTCATCGAAATTATGGGAAGCAAATATATTTTTTATGTCGAACTCCCATTCAATATATAAAGCAGGTTTAAAATGGCCATTAAATGGTGGTATAGATACATTAACCTGATCATGTGCATTTGGATGTTTGTGCACCTCCCGTGACGGTTGTGGTATTTGCAAAGGTGGTGGCACGTCTCCCGCGATCGACGAAGCCCATGAATTGACTCTGGATCCTGTCATGATTAGTAGAACAAGAAACAAAACCCAAAAATAATGTTCCTATAACTACTAGGATGTGGTGGTAAAACGCTCACAGTAAAGCAAATATCAATGTCTTACACGTTCTTACCATGCAGCAGGCGGTGATCGGCAACCAGCGGTGTCAAGTAACTCCGAATATTGAGTAAAGCAATTGCCAGGGGAGCGTACGTATACACGGTGTAGAAATATGTGGAGCTGGGTTGGCTATATATGGTAGCAAAAGATTAGCAATAATCAATTCAAAGATGCAATGTTGAATAAACGCTCAACGACGGTACTGTGCTGGTCCTAGGCTAGACCGAACTAGAGACGCGAGCCTAGAACACTAATGAGGTCACGTCGTAGCACAACCAGCATCAATGAAGGATACAAAGTAGCTCTGGACAGCAAGATATAAGTGAAGATCACAACGGCAGTAAAGATAATGATGTGAAACAATAGCCAAGCTGGATATACAACAACTCTCTCTCCAACTTTCCTCTTGAAAAGTTTGAGACAATTTTCTGATAAATTCTTTTAAAGAATGCTACTAACTCAAGCTTTCCAATGCAAAAAGAATCACTCAATTCCGAGTTGATATGAGGAGTCAAAGAATTCTAAAACTGGCCTGAAAAATTGGAACAAGCTGTGTTCACGAACTTCGGAGGGCAAAAAGACCTATTTAGAAGCCGATTTTGAGGTGTCAAATATTGAAGAAGCTTCTGCAACTATTTAGATGCGGCTTGTCGCTATCTTCAATTTGAGTACTCACGGAGCCAAAACGGACTTCGTATGAGGAAGATACACCTGTTTTACTGAACAATGCGCAAAACAGATTCCAATCCGAATTCAGGTACGAGATTGATTCTAGATAGATCCAATTTTTTTCTTCTCTTTTTTTTTTCTCACGCTTTTTTTTTCTTCTCTCTCTTTTTCTTTCCTTTTTTTTCTTTTTTTTTCTCTCTTTCCAAGACAAACTAGATAAGATGCAGATTGGATCAGGCGAAGATGTGAATGACCTCAACTATGATTATGACAATGAACAGTGCATAGCACGTGGTGGAAATTAATAGATGGGATGGTGGACAGCGGAACGGATAATGATGCAGCGGCGGCGTGACTAATGTGAACAGAACTCGAAACTCTAAAGGAACTAGACACTAAGACCAGCAACTGACACGACGATGCAACCGATAATTCAACTATGCAAGCAATGAATAGAAAATTGCAAAGGCTCAGACTGGCTTGGATAAAGGATGAACAGATCTAACTTTTTTTGTGGCTTTTTCTTGGACAATAGGTAAGAAAATAAATCTAATCTAAGAAAAACTGGAAATTCTCACGAGCAACCTGAAAACTGATACCACTTGATAGAGGCGAGGGTGTCCCGATCTTTCGATGAGATGATAACTATCGATTTGGTGGAGACGACTTTGACGATCCGACTACAAACGTGCACGACGTTGCGCCTTAGCAATCGCTAAACCAATCTCCTGAGGTTACTGACGATGCCGGAAGCACGGTCAGCCTGACCACGAAGGTCTATTCCTGCAAGCAATCGAAGAACAAGCAAGAATATGATAAAGCAATCTGAATATTGCAAATATATATGAGGTATTGATAATGGTGGGGATCCGTAAGCGGTCTTGGTCTGGTCGTTGGACACAAACGAAGTACACGAAGTTGCAATGGCTAACTTTTAACTAAACAAATCCCAAGGAAAAGCTACTAGATGGATCTACTTATATAGGAGCAAGGGGTGGCGGCCAAGGAGGTGGGAGGACGTCCCAAGGCAGCCTAAAACTAAATCTAGGTCGTACAAGGCCAATGGGCCCAAGTGGAGGTGATGTAACACCTTTGGACTTGTAGTTTGACTCGGATTCTGCTGCAGCATCAGATTGTTTCGTCCACAACTCAACGCTCCGGACGAATTTGAAGGTGATTCCTATTGGGTTGGAAAGTGCACGAAATCTAGTTTCCAACAAAAAAAAATCACCCAATTCGGAGTCTGTATGAAAAACTTGTGTGCGTTTTGAGTCAGGTATGTCTGTGCAGTCCGAATCTGAATCCAGAACGTGAGAGACTTGGACTCTATCTTCTCTTGGGCCAAAAGTGACGTGAGAGAACTTTTTGGACAGCAAATAAACATCTCTTTCTTCCTTATCTTCATATGTGGATTGTACAAATGTCCCATACACCTGCAATTAGACAAAACACAAAAGTGTGTGAAGTATTTTTGTTCTGGATAACATAAATAGATTATTGAATAGTTTGCACTAGAAATCACCTGACAAATATGCATATATGCAATATTTTTGGTCATATCCAAGGTAGTCATGTCCTCATCAGAGTCACCCTCAAGAACTCTCTAGTTCTTCTTCTTCAGGGTCCACATCATCTTGATGGGAATCCTTGGAGTTGTAGTTGTACTCATTGAAGTAGAGCTTGACGTAGTCTTGGGAACCCACTTGACCAAGGCCTTAGGAGCTTCTTCAAATGCATCAATCTCCTCTTGAAGCTTATCCTTGCCTTTTTGCTTGTGGTCTTGTGGTGGAAGATCATCTTGAGCTTGTGTTCCCTTGAAGGAAGTAGGATCATACTTCTCTTGTTGAGGAACAAACTTCGTCTTGGGATATTGATCTTCTTCCCACTCAACTCCATTTGCATTAAACTTCCGTTCAAAACCAACACCTTGGTTCTTCCGGTGCCTTCCTTCCTTGCGTACAATTTCCTCAAATTGCTTACTCCCGGAAAGGCTCTTGTAAACACCTTTCTCTATAATTCCCTTCAATAAGCTATTTTCTTGCTCAAGTGTAACTTGGCTAAGAGAATCATTAGTGGAATCAAGAGAACTACTAGAAGCAACAACATTGGATTTAGCATGATTATTTTTACTACTAGAGGAAGAATCCTTCTTGTTCTTGTTAATGGACTTGACTTGAGGCATGTAAGTAGATAAGAGTAAACACTTGGCAATATAAGAAGAACTTTTCTTACGGAGATCATCATTGATTGCCTTTAAGAACTCATGCTCTTGCTCAAGGTTGAGCTTTTCAAAGCGTAACTTCTCATGAGTCCTTAAAAGTTCTCGATGATCTTCTAAGATAGTTTCATGGGCTAACTTAAGAGTGTTTAGTTCTTTAGTTAGAAGCTCAATCTTCTCCTTATCATTGTCATTTGTCTTATCTTGATTAGCATGATTAATTAACGTTTCATCATAGTATTCATCACTAGACTTGTCAACAACTAAATCATCATCACCTAGCAAGTCATCTTCATCACTATTGAAATCAACATACTCAGGGTGTGTTACCTTTGGGCCTTTAGCCATGAAGCATCTTCCAAGTCCTTCATTTGGTGAATCAAATATGTCATAGGAGTTGGTTGACACAAGTGATAGACCGGCAACACCTTCACCTTGAGTATATTCGAAGTCGGAGTGATAGCTTCTCTCAGAGTGATTGTCGGAGTCGGAGCTGGATACCCATTCACCAACATGAGCTTGATGTCTTCGTTTTGTGTAGCTCCTTGATGACTTGTCCTTCCTTTCCGAATCCTTGCTTCTCCGGGATGTTCTTCGTTCATAATGATCATCTCTACTCCTCCTCTCTCTTGGTGGTGATTCTTCTCTTCTACTTATCCTCTTGGGTGATTCTTCTCTTCTTTTGTGGGGTGACGTACACTAATTGGAATAGTGTCTGGGTCTCCCACAATTATAGCAATTGCGCTCTCGACTAGAAGATCTTTTGTCATTGTAGGACCTCGACTCGGAGCTTCTTTCTTAGCTTCTACTCTTGTAGAATTTGTTGAAGTTCTTCACCATTAAGCTCAATTCTTCATTGAAGGTTTGTTTCTCACTTGATGATGTGGGGGCTTCACATGAGGCTTTGTAAGCACCACTTAACTTGTTGTGAAGTTCCTCCTTATCCTTGAGTGACATCTCATGAGCAACAATTCTTCCAATGACTTCCGTTGGCTTGAGATCTTTGTAATTGGGCATCATTTGGATCAATGTGCACATGGTATCATATTTTCCGTCCAAATCTCTTAGGATCTTCTTGAGGATGAATTTGTCGATCATCTCTTCACTTCCTAAGCCGGCAATCTCATTTGTGATAAGAGCAAGCCTAGAGTACATTTCAGCGACACCTTCACCATCCTTCATTTTGAACTTGTCAAGTTGACCTTGGAGCACATCCAACTTGGATTCCTTGACGGAGTCGTCTTCATGCATATCAATCAAAGTATCCCAAATTTCCTTTGCATTCTCAAGATTTTGTTGAATTCTTCGGGGCACAATCCGTTGAAGAGGATATCACAAGCTTGAGTGTTGTATTGCAGCATCTTCAACTCTTCCGCACTAGCTTCACGGTTTGGTTCTCTCCCATCAAAGAATTCACCTTGCAAGCCAATACACACAATAGCCCAAACAACGGGGTTATGTCCAAGAATATGCATTTTCATCTTATGCTTCCAACTAGCAAAATTAGTACCATCAAAGTAAGGACCTCTACGGTGATAATTTCCCTCGCTAGACGCCATACTCTCCTAGGTTGTGAAACCAAGGCTATGACCACCAAAAGCTATGGAAATCAAAGCAAATGGAGACCAAAGCTCTGATACCACTTGTAGGATTGAAAGTATGTCTAGAGGGGGGGTGATTAGACTACTTGACCAAATAAAAACTTATCCTTTTCCCAATTTTAGTCTTTGGCAGATTTTAGCTATCTTAGCACAAGTCAAGCAATCTTAACACAATTCAAGCAATCATGCAAAGAGTATATGAGCAGCAAGAAGTAAAGCATGCAACTTGCAAGAATGTAAAGGGAAGGGTTTGGAGAATTCAAATGCAATTTGGAGACACGGTGATTTTTGAGCCGTGGTAACGATAGGTGGTGCTATCGTACATCCACGTTGATGGAGACTTCAACCCACGAAGGGTAACACTTGCGCGAGTCCACGGAGGGCTCCACCCACGAAGGGTCCACGAAGAAGCAACCTTGTCTATCCCACCATGGCCGTCGCCCAAGAAGGACTTGCCTCACTAGCGGTAGATCTTCACGAAGTAGGCGATCTCCTTCCCTTACAAACTCCTTGGTTCAACTCCACAATCTTGTCAGAGGCTCCCAAGTGACACCTAGCCAATCTAGGAGACACCACTCTCCAAGAAGTAACAAATGGTGTGTTGATGATGAACTCCTTGCTCTTGTGCTTCAAATGATAGTCTCCCCAACACTCAAATCTCTCTCACAGGATTTGGATTTGGTGGAAAGAAGATTTGAGTGGAAAGCAACTTGGGGAAGGCTAGAGATCAAGATTCATATGGTAGGAATGGAATATCTTGGCCTCAACACATGAGTAGGTGGTTCCTTCTCAGAAATAGCAAGTTGGAAGTGTAGGTTTGTTCTGATGGCTCTCTCCACGAATGAAGAGGAGGTGGAGGGATCTATATAGCCTCCACATAATATCCAACCATTACACACAACTTTCCAAACTCGGTGGGACCAAATTGGTAAACTCGGTCGGACCGATTTAGCAAATCTATTGACCGTTAGGATTTTCGGTGGGACCGACATGCAACTCGGTAGGACCGATATGATTAGGGTTAGGGCATAATGTAATATCGGTGAGACCGATTACACAAACTGGGCGAGACCGATTTTGGTAATAAGCTAACCAGAGAGTTGGTCAGGTAAACTCGGTGGGACCGATTCGCTCATTTCGGTGGGACCGAAATGTTACGAAAAGGAAACAGGGAGTTTAGATTGCAATCTCGGTGGGACCGATTGCTCATCTCGGTGGTACCAAAACGTTACGAATGGAAACAGAATGATTACAACCCCATCTCGGTGAGACCGAGATCCCTATCGGTGAGACCGATTTGCCTAGGGTTTGTGGCAGTGGCTATGACATCTGAACTTGGTGGCGCCGGGTAGAAAGAATCGGTAGGGCCGAGTTTGACTTTTGGGTTAGGTCATATGTGGATATGAGAACGTAGTTGAGGGTTTTGGAGCATAACACCAAGCATTGTGGAGCAAGAAACTCATTAAGCAACACCTCATCCCTCCTTGATAGTATTGGCTTTTCCTATAGACTCAATGTGATCTTGCATCACTAAAATATAAAATGTAGAGTATTGAGTTGTTGAGCTTGAGCCAATCCTTTTATCCTTAGCATTTTGAGGGATCCACTTTTCTCATCCATGCCATGACATTCATTGAGCTTTTCCTAAAATATTCATCTTGGAATGATGTTAGCTCAATGAGCTATATGTTGTTAGGAATTACCAAAACCACCTAGGGATAGTTGCACTTTCACCAGTACCGCTGGCACAAGTTCTTCAAACTCACTGCCTGAATCACTTCGGCTTCTCTAGTCTCAGCTACAAGCTGAAAGGCATCAGTCAGCTATGTTGCGGCAAGAAGCCGAAGGACTGAGGAAGTCCCTGCAGAATTCAGATGCATACTTTCTTGTGCAACAGCAAGTGCTGGAGGATTTAAGCGCCAAACAAGAGAAAATTAATAATCTAGCTAAGAATCTTGCCAGCATTATGGGTACCCACGATATTGTTTCCTGAGCTTTTCTGAAGTGGTTTTAGTTCTGGACTTGTTTTGCTGCGGCGTTTATATGCTGCTTTGTTCCCTATATTTGCACTGGTGGCGAACTTTGATGCCCAGTGGATGTAATATGTGTAATGGCCGTGATAGCCTAGCGTAAGTTTCTTGCTTATTTATTTCCTTGTTGTCTTGTTTATTTGTTTGCTTGTAGTCAATGCAGTTCTTTTTCCGTGGTTTGAGAGTGGCCGCAATAACCTATTTTTTAAAACTAGGCCACAATAACCATGGGCTACATATTTACTGTAGTGACATTGGGCCTCCTATGGGCCGTAGAAACAATGGGCCTTCTACGGGTCGTAGAAACAATGGGCATTCTACGGGCCGTAGACATAATGGGCCTTCTACGAGTCGTATCATCAAATACAGATAAACAAGGCATCTGCTTGATAACTGGATGAATGCTCACTTCAACCGACCTAAGAACCAAATACATATAAACAAGGCAGTTGCTCGATAACTGGAAAAATGATCATTGCAACCAACCTAACAACCAAATACAGATAAACAACCAAATACAGCCATTCATGAAACTGAAGTGGACAATTCATACTTAAACATCACATAGCCCTATTGAACAATACATTTTTGCATAACTAAAATAATTAAACATGGCACAGTTAAACTGGTCAGTAGATGCCTTGTTTATCTATATTTGGTTGTTAGGTTGGTTGCAATGATCATTTTTCCAGTTATCGAGCAGGTGCCTTGTTTATATGTATTTGGTTCTTAGCTTGGTTGCAGTGAGCATTCGTCCAGTTATCAAGCAGATGCCTTGTTTATCAGTATTTGGTTGTTAGATTGGTTGCAGTGAGCATTTGTCCAGTTTTCAAGTAGATGCCTTGTTTATCTGTATTTTCTTGTTAGGTTGGTTGCAGTGAGCATTTGTCCAGTTTTCAAGCATATGCCCTGTTTATCTATATTTGCTTGTTAGGTTGGTTGTAGTGAGACTCTGTCTAGTTTTCAATGGCTATATTTGGTAGTTATACTGATCATTTATGCCTTGTTTATTTCAGTCATTCACAATGTGATGTTCATTATGTGCAAGTCATAACTGTGCTGCTCGACTGGATCAATATCAGTTTGAACGGCTATATTTGGTTCGAGTTATGCCTGGTGTAGTTAACAAATGCCCTTTATTTTAGTGTTACACATTTATCCAGTGTGATGTTTAAGCATTACCTACATTCTACTCATTTTCAACAATACCAGTTTGAATTGCAATATTTGATGGTTGTTAAGCCTGTTGTCAGTAACATTGCCTTCCATTTTATATCTGCTTTAACAGCATGCTGAAACCAACACATTCAAGCTATCATTTGGAGATGAAGTTGTTTACCTTTGCTATATTTGTTTGATGTTAAGGTTGTTGTACTTATCATGCCTTTCCACTACTTATGCAAGACAACAACGGGAGTGGCCACCATTTTCTGCCAAGGTTAGTTTCATCCCTCGTCTTGTACTCCCCCAGCCGTTCTATAATGTAGTGCATATAGATGCAAGCCTGGACACTTGTTAGCTTCTAATATTGACTTGCTGCTAGTAGGTACATATGACCTTGGCAAGGATCCACGCATCGACCCATTTTGCATATAGGGCAATGAGATATTCATGAACAAGCATCAAGTGAGGAAACTGGTAAGGATTATTAGCAAAAAGATACGAATGGTGGCAAGCAAATAATTTGTTTATGCTCTATCCAACACAACAGTGAGTAGTAGGATGGTAACTACAAACTCGGCAGCCTTCACTTTTTACTGCCCATAACGAGTTGTTAGACAACAATGTTTGAATCTTTTTCGTTCGGAGTGGTTCCCGAAGCAGTTCACTCAAGATTACCTCACAAAGTACATGATTGGTGGACACACAATTAAGGTTAAAGTGTTTCATCCAGACTACAATGAGCATCGAGAAGTCATAATGAAGACGGTGAAGGATGGACGGGCAGCCATCACAAGGGGTTGGCCTAGAGTCGTGCGCGCATTGCGCATGGAGGAGGGCACAATATGGGCATTCCGCTTCACCTTCTCCAGCAACCAAAATGTCTTTCGCCTCTCTCTTTAGAGTCTTTAGTACAACTGTGGTTCATCATTCTTTACTTGGTTCTTCTGTAGTTCTTCGGTATATGTACCTGTGCATCAAATTATGCATTCGTGGTTGAACCTATATTTGTGATAAACATGGTTAGATATCAAATAAGTGATTGCCTACTTTCAAATTCAAAACGTGTGATTTTCAAATTAGGGATTAATTAGGGATTACACTGCACATGGTTTGCAAAAGCGAAACGTCTGCAATAGACGTTGAGATCAGACACATTTCTAGGATCCACTACGTGTGCGATCAATCTCCACTGCACACATGATCGGCCAAGAAAAAACATGTGCGATTAACAACATCACACACAGTTCTTTCTTATTAAATGTTTGCGATATTCACCTTATCACACATGCTTCGAAATTATGGACTGTTTGTGATGTTGTGCGCATCACAAACGTTTGTTCATAGAAGAACGTGTGTGATAGGTCGATCATTTGACGTGGGTACGACGGATGAATCGTGTGGGATGTATTCGAGCTTCGCATACAGTTTTAGAGCGAAAACTGTGTTCGCTCTTACGTCGAATTGTACACAGTTGAGGAAAAGTAAATGTGCGTGATTGTCTACTTCTACAGTCGTGAACTATTTGTGATGGGTCGCGCATCATAAACATAGCACCACAGAATACCGACTGCGACGACAATGCGAGCACAAATGAGTAGGGAGTATTGTATATGCATCAAGGCTGCCTATCCCCGACAGTGTCTGGGTCATGTGGGAAGGACCCCTCCTATCGCAGTCACTCACTTGGCGACGGTTCCGAACACTATCGCAGAAAGGGGTTAAAAACCGTTTGTATAGTACCTCACTCTACCAATGTTGGGATTTGTCACTCCGTGTATCAGAGAGGTATCTTTGGGCCCTCTCGGTAATACACATCACAATAAGCTTGCAAGCAAAGTGACTAAGGAGTTAGTGCAAGATGATGTATTACGGAACGAGTAAAGAGACTTGCCGGTAATGAGATTGAACTAGGTATAGAGATACCAACTATCGAATCTCGGGTAAGTAACATACCGACAAACAAAGGGAACAACGTATGTTGTCATAAAGGTTCGACTAATAAAGATCTTTGTAGAATATGTAGGAACCAATATGGGAATACAGGTCCAGGTATTGGTTATTGACCGGAGAAGCGTCTCGGTCAAGTCTACATCATTCTCGAACCCGTAGGGTCCACACGCTTAACATTATTTGACGATATAGTATTATATGAGTTAAGTGAGTTGGTGATTGAATGTTGTCGGAGTCTCGGATGAGATCACAGACATGATGAGGAGCTTCGGAATGGTCCGGAGGTAAAGATTGATATATAGGACGATGATATTTGATCACCGGAAAGGTTTCTGTATGTACCAGGTTTTATCGGAGTACCTAAAGGGGTTTTGGGAGGCCACCGACACTTGGTGGGCCTTATGGGCCAAAGGAGGGAGGCGCACCAGCCCACTAAGTGGATGGGCCCACTCCACCTCCCCCTGGCCACGAGCCAAGGAAGGAAAGGGGGGCCCCATGGTAGGGCAGCCTCCGGCCCCTCCCCTGCCATCTCCTCCACCCCTAAATAAGGAAAGGGGGAGGCGCATAGGGAGGTGTCCCAGGGCGGCCGCTGGCCACCTTGGGGCATCCCTAGGGCTGCCTCCTCTCCCCTCCACCTATATATATGTGAGGAGGGAGAGGGGAAAAACACACCACGATCCCCAAGACGTGTGCGGCGCCCCTCTCCCTCTAGTTCGTCCTCAATCTTTTTTTGTAGTGCTCGCCGAAGCCCTACGGAGATAGTTGCATCACCACCAACACCACAGCATCGTGTTGCCGGAACTCATCTACTACTTCGCCCGTCTTGCTGGATCAAGAAGGCGAGGACGTCATCGAGCTGAATGTGTGCTAAATGTGGAGGTCTCATGCTTTCGGTACTTGATCGGGCGGATCGTGAAGGTGTATGACTACATCAACTGCGTTGATAAACGCTTCTGCACGGTCTACAAGGGTACGTAGACACACTCTCCCCTCTCATTGCTATGCATCTCCATCGATAGATCTTGCGTGTGCGTAGAATTTTTTTTGTTTTCCATGCAACGTTCACCAAGAGTGGCATCATGAGCCAGGTCTATGCGTAGATGATATGCACGAGTAGAACAAAAAAGAGTTGTGGGCGGTGATGTTCATACTTCTTACCACCAACGTCTTATTTTTGATTCGGTGGCATTGTGAGATGAAGCGGCCTGGACCAACCTTACATGTCCATGCACATGAGACTGGTTCCACCAACTGACATGCAACTTGTTTTGCATAAAGGTGGCTGGTGGGTGTCTGTTTCTCCTACTTTATTTGAATCAAATTTGACTACGGTCGGTCCTTGAAGAAGTTTAAAACAACAAACTTGATAATCCTCGTTGTGGTTTTGCGTAGGTAAGATCAGTTCTTCCTAGAAGCCCATAGCAGCGACGTAAAACTTGCAACAACATGTAGAGGACGTCTAACTTGTTTTTGTAGGGCATGTTGTGATGTGATATGGTCAAGATATGATGTGATATATGTGGATGTATGAGATGATCATGTTTTATAATAAGTTCACTACTTGCATGTCGATGAGTTCGACAATTGGCAGGAGCCTTAGAGTTGTCTTCAATTATTGTATGACCTACGTGTCATTCGCTAAGTGCCATGTAATTTCTTTACTTTATCGCTATGCGTTAGCAATTGTTGTAGAAGCAAAAGTTTGGTGAGATGACCCCGGCGCTACGAAGGAGAGATCAAGGTGTCGAGCCGGTGACGATGGAGATCATGCCGATGCTTTGGAGATGGAGATCAAAAGCACAAGATGATGGCCATATCATGTCACATATTTTGATTGCATGTGATGTTTATCCTTTATGCATCTTATTTTTCTTAAAATGACGGTATAATAATACGATGATGTCTTCACTTAATTTCAAGATAAAAGTGGTCTCCCTGAGTATGCACGATTGCCAAAGTTCGTCGTTTCGAAGCACCTTGTGATGATCGGGTGTGATAGACTCTACGTTCACATACAATGGGTGTAAGATAGTTTTGCACATGCAGAATACTTGGGTTAAACTTGACGAGCCTAGCATGTACAGACATGGTCTCGGAACACCAGAGACCAAAAGGTCGAACATGAGTCATATGGTAGATATGATCAACATAGAGATGTTCACCATTGATGACTACCCCATCTCACATGATGATAGGACATGGGTTAGCTGATTTGGGTCATGTATCACTTAGATAACTTGAGGGATGTTAATTTAAGTGGGAGTTCATTAGTAATTGGATTAATTGAACTTAATTTATCGTGAACATAGTCAAAATGTCTTTGCAAATTATGTCGTAGATCAATAGCTCATGATGTAGCTTCCCCATTTTTTATACGTTCCTAGAGAAAACTAAGTTGAAAGATGATGGTAGCAATAATGCGGACTGAGTCCATGATCTGAGGATTATCCTTATTGCTGCATAGAAGAATTATTTCATTGATGCATAGCTAGATGATAGACCTGCTGCAGGAGCTGATGCAGACATTATGAATGTTTGACAAGCTCGATCTGATGACTACTTGATAGTTTAGTGCGCCATGCTTTACGGCTTAGAATAAGGGCTCCAAAGATGTTTTGAATGCCACGGAACACATGACATGTTCCAAGAGCTGAAATTGGTATTTCATGCCCATGCTTGTGTTGAGAGGTATGAGACCTCTCACATGTACTTTGCCTACAAGATGGAGGATAATAGCTCAGCTAGTGAGCAAGTGCTCAGAATATCTGGGTACTACAATCGCTTGAATCAAGTGGGAGTTAATCTTCCGAATAAGATAGTGATTGACAGAGTTCTCTCATCACTATCACCAAGCTACTAGAGCTTTGTGATGACCTATAATATGCAAGGAATGACTAAAACGATTTCTGAGCTCTTCGCCATACTGAAATCGGCGGAGGTAGAAATCGGCGGAGCCAGAATGGTTCCAAGGTCGATGTGATCGTTGTCGGCACAATACCTCTACATCTACCTTCAGGATTAGTTTTAGACCTCAATAATAGCTATTTAGTGTTAGTGTTGAGCATGAACATTATATCTGGACCTTGTTTATTGCGAGACGGTTATTCATTTAAATCAGAGAATAATGGTTGTTCTATTTATATGATTAATCTCTTTTATAGTCATGCACCCTAGATGAATGGTCTATTCTTGCTGAATCTCGATCGTAGTGATGTCTGCTAGAACTACGTTGATATTTCCCCAAAGAGGAAGAGATGATGCGGTATAGCAACGGTAGGTATTTCCCTCAGTTATGAAACCAAGGTTATCGAACCAGTAGGAGAACCTCCTCACACCACGTAAACAACACATGCACACAAATAACAAATACTCGCAACCCGACGTGTTAAAGGGGTTGTCAATCCCTTTCAGGTACGGCGCCTCAAGATAGGCAAATAACGTGAGATAAAATTGGTAGATAGGATAAATAGATCACGAAACAAATAAATTGCAGCAAGGTATTTTTGTATTTTTGGTTTCATATATCCGAAAATAAATGCAAAGGAAAGTAGATCGCAAAGGCAAATATGATGAAAAGAGACCCGAGGGCCGTAGGTTTCACTAGTGGCTTCTCTCGACAAAAATAGCAAATGGTGGGAAAACAATTACTGTTGGGAAATTGATAGAACTTCGAATAATCATGACGATATCCAGGCAATGATCATTATATAGGCCTCACGTCCAAGATTAGTAGACCGACTCCTGCCTGCTATCCAAAATGCATCTAGTGTATTAAGTTCATGGAGAAACAGAGTAGTACAATAAGAACGATGACATGATGTAGACAAGACCTATTTATGTAAAAATAGACCCCATCTTGTTATCCTTAATAGCAACGATACATATGTGTCGTTTCCCCTTCTGTCACTGGGATCAAGCACCGTAAGATCGAACCCATCACAAAGCACGTCATCCCATTGCAAGATAAATAGATCAAGTTGGCCAAACAAAACACAAATATCAGAGAAGAAATACGAGGCTATAAGCAATCATGCATATAAGAGACCAAAGATGGCTCAAATAACTTTCATGGATAAAAACATAGATCTGATCATAAACTCAAAGTTCATCGGATCCCAACAAACACACCGCAAAAAGGCTTACATCATATGGATCTCCAAGAGACCATTGTATTGATAATCAAGAGAGAGAGAGAGGAAGCCATCTAGCTACTAACTACGGACCTGTAGGTCTAAAAATAACTACTCACGAATCATCGGAGAAGCACCAATGGAAGTGGTGAACCCCTCTATAATGGTGTCTAGATTGGATCTGGTGTTTCTGGACTCTACGGCGGCTAGAATTGATTTTCGTCGACTCTCCTAGGGTTTCTGGAATATTGGGGTATTTATAGAGCAAAGAGGTAGTTCAGGGGGCTCCCGAGGTGGGCACAACCCACCTGGGCGCGCCTGAGCCCCCAGGCACGCCCTAGTGGGTGATGCCCTCCTCGAGGCACCCCCAGGTGCTTCCTTGGCCCACTTGATGTCTTCTGGCCCAAAAAAATCCTCAAAAAGTTTCGCTGCGTTTGGACTCCGTTTGGTATTGATTTCCTGCAATGTAAAAACATGCAGAAAACAACAACTGGCACTGGGCACTATGTCAATAGGTTAGTACCAAAAAATGATATAAAATGACTATAAAATGTTTGTAAAACATCCAAGAATGATAATATAACAGCATGGAACAATAAAAAATTATAGATACGTTGGAGACGTATCAGCATCCCCAAGCTTAATTCCTGCTCGTCCTCGAGTAGGTAAATGATAAAAACAGAACTTTTGATGTGGAATGCTGCCTAACATGTTCATCACATTTCTTTTCTTTATAGCATGTACATTTGGAGTTTTATATGATTCAAAACAATAGTCTAGTTTTGACATGAAGACTTTAATACTCAAGCATACCAACAAGCAACCATGTCTTTCAAAATATCAACACTATAGCAAGTTATCCCTAGCCATTATGCTAAATCATTGATCCATTCATGAAACACACTCGAATATTAGCTACACCCAATGCTCAAATATGATCATAGTGCGTTTGGTGCTTTATAAGATAAGATGGAGACTCAAATTCAAAATATGTAAAAGAAAGGCCCTTCGCAAAGGGAAGTAGGGATTTGTAGAGGTGCCAGAGCTCAAAGCTTAAATTGAGAGATAAAAATATTTTTGAGAGGCATACTTTTCCCACCACTGAAAACAACTTAAAGATCCCAATACTTTCCATGCTAGATACATCATAGGCGGTTCCCAAACAGAAAATAAAGTTTATTCCTTTTTCAACCATTACTTCCACTTTCCATGGCCAGCCGAATCCACGGTTGCCCTCCATACCAACACTTTCCAAGGAATTTATAATTTGACAACATAAAGTAAATTCATTTTTCATTGCGGGACTGGGCATCCCTAATACCTTTGTCGTACTCTCGTGCAATGACAAGTGAATAAACAGTGATCATGAGAATAACACATCTAGCATGGAACATATTGGTTACCCTTCACCGCCTCGCGAGCGGTAGAACACACAAAAGAGAAATTTATTTTGAAAATTAGAGTTGGAACATGCAAATTTGCTTAGAACGGCATGGAGATACCGCATATAGGTAGATATAGTGGACTCATAAGGCAAAACTGGTTTAAAGGGTTTTGGATGCACAAGTAGTGATCATACTTAGTGCAAAATGAAGGCTAGTGAAAAGATTGAGAAGCAACCAACCAAAAAGAGAAAAATCTCGTACCCAAGCATTAAGCATAAGTAACACCGAATAATGCACCATAAGTAGGATATAAATTTCATTGAATAACTATTGACTTTCATGCTTGCATAGGGAATCACAAACCTTAACATCAATATTCTTACTAAAGCACAATTACTCATCAACATGACTCACATATCATATCGACATATCTCAAAACCATTACTAAGAATCAAGTTTATTTTTTCCAATGATTTTCATGAATGTTTTTATTATATCCTCCTTGGATATCTATCACTTTGGGACTATTTTTATATGTTTCTTTTGATAAGCTCAAAGAACATGAGCATGATTTTTCTTTCTCTCAAAATAATCTAAGTGAAGCAAGAGAGAATTTCTGAAAATTTTACTAACTCCCAAATAAATCTAAGTGAAGCATAAGAGAATTTCTTCAAAAATAACAAAGCACACCGTAGCACTAGAGCAAATCAATGGCTATAAAAATTTAAGTGAAGCATAGGAGGAAGCATAGCATAATGTTTGGCTCTCTCTAAAAGGTGTGTTCAGCAAGGATTCAAGACTTAGAACACAAAGCAAAACAAGCAAAGACTCATATCATACAAGACGCTCCAACCAAAACTCATAATATGTGACGAATAAAAATATAGCTTTAAGTAAAATGTCGATGGTTGTTAGAAGAAAGTGGGGATGCCACTCGGGGGCATCCCCAAGCTTAGTTGCTTCCTACTCTTTGAATATTATTTTGGGGTGCCTCGGGCATCCCCAAGCTTAACATTTTGCTAATCCTTATTCCTTCATCCATCATAAGATCACTCAAAACTTGAAAACTTCAATCACACAAAACTCAACAAAACCTTCGTGAGATCCGTTAGTATAAGAAAGCAAACCATTACTATAAGTACTGTTGAAAACCTATTCATATTTTGTTTTTGCATTATATCTACTGTATTCCAAATTTTCTCTGGCAAAAAGTCATCAAAGAAAACCATAGAATCATCAAAACAAGCACACAACACAAAGAAAACAGAATTTGTCAAAAACAGAACAATCTGTAGCAATCTGACTATTTCGAATAGTTCTGTAACTCCGAAAATTCTGAAAAATATAGATTGACGTGAGTAATTTGTCTATTAATCTTCTGCAAAAAGAATCAACTCAAAAGTTTCTGTTTTTCAGCAAGATCAAATCAACTTTCACCCAAATCATCCTAAAGGCCTTGCTTGGCACAAACACTAATTTAAACCACAAAAACACATCTTACCAGAGGTATAATTGGGTATTTTATTGAAAACAACAAGAAAACCAAAAATCAAAAAAAGATACAAGTTGGGTTGCCTCCCAACGAGCGCTATCGTTTTACGCCCCTATCTAGGCATAACGCGTAGGATCTAAGTTTTCTCATCCTTGTCCAATTCTTTGATCAAACACTTAGATTTTTTCAAGGATTTTGCATATAAATTCTCAATGGCGGTACTTCTAGACATGAGATTAAAAAACTTATTTTCGCAAAAAGGGTGTCTTATGATTTCAATAAAATTGGTATGGATACTAATCATCTTAAGATCTCCTTTATCGTTGCTAGAAGTTGCACCCTTGTTTTTAGTGACTTGAGTAGTCTTATTAATTTTTACAGGAGTTTTTGTGGAACCAAAAGCCATACTTAGATTAGAAAAAATGTTCCAGTTTATCAATCCTAGACGGGCTTTCTTCAATTTTTTCATGAATTATAGTTTCTTTTTCTTTTAAAACCTTAGAAACGTCTCCCGACTTTGACCCAATATTAGTAGCATAACTTTGCATATTTCTATCCAAGTTTTCAATATGTTCTGTGGTAAGCATTTTCTTTTCAATAGCATCTAGTCTTTCCATAACATGCTCGACAGTCAATATTGTTTCATTGATCACGAGTGGTGGTGAACCCACTAAATTTCCAAAAGCGTTAAAAGCATCAAGAGAAGGACACATCAAGAAATTCCCACCGGTAATCATATCAAGGACGAATCTATACCAAGTGGTAATGCCCACATAAAAACAACGAAGAAGAAGAAGGGTAGATTGCTTACAAATAGATCTACTATGAGCATTGCAAATCCTATACCAAGCATCTTTTAAATTCTGTCCTCCCCTTTGTTTAAGTTGAGAACCTCATTCTCAGTGGTGCACACAATAGAGGAAGTAATATCCGTAACGATAAAAAGTGATCAACAAGATTGCACACGAAAAACGGATCTGACGAGAAAATGACGAAGGAAAAAGAGGGCGAATAAAATGACATTTTTTGTGAAGTGGGGGAGAGGAAAACAAGAGGCAAATGGCAAATAATGTAAATTGCAAGGAGATGAGATTTGTGATTAGGAACCTGGTTGATGTTGAAGATCCTCCCCGGCAACGGTGCCAGAAATTGGCATGTGGCCGGGAGACTATCTTGACTTGATCCTCCCCGGCAACAGCGCTAGAAATTCCTTTTGATGTCTGCTAGAACTACGTCGGTATTTCCCCAAAGAGGAAGGGATGATGCAGTATAGAGACGGTAGGTATTTTCCTCAGTGATGAGACCAAGGTTATCGAACCAGTAGGAGCATGTAACATCCCAAAATTCTAAATTTCAAAATGTTATTTTAAATAAATAGTTTTGATTGTTTGTTTGATTCTGGTGTGGTTGTTTGTGTGAAATTGACTGAAATTTGAAACTTTTTTTAAAGTTAAATGAGAGGGAATGAAATGACTTTCCCAAACTTTCACCTTGCATTTATGATCTCCATGAATTCAAATTCTTTCCAAATACAAAACCCTAGAGAGAAGATGACATAACTTCTTCCATTATAAATGAAAAGGGTTTTGAAAAGATTTGACTTTTATTTGGAAATATTTCCAATTCAGAAACTTTATGCAACTCAATGGTTTTCATGAGAGAAGATAAAACGACATCTTCAAATCATATGAAATATGAGTTGGAAGTTTAAAGCAATAAAATTTAAAGTCCCTTTGAAATTATTTTCAATTTGGAGTTATTTGGGCTTTATTTAAATTATTTTTCTCCAAAAATAAAATATATGGAAAATAGGGTAAAATGATTCCCTACATTAGAAAATTGGAGAAAAATAAATTTGAAATCATTTTGGTATTTTAGAAATGATTTTTATTGGGTTTTATTGCAACCGTAGCATTGTTCAGTTTATTTAAATTGTTGTAAAATTTATTTGCCGCTAAAAATATGTTCATGTTTTAGAAGATCTTTTTCTGAAAGTTTTGATATATAATATGCCAATGTACAATTTTATTTTTATTTTCATTATTCAGTTTTACCTTTTCTATTTTTATTTAAAAAAGCTCTATGTGCGGCCCATAACTATCCAACACCCATGTGCGCAACATAGTCAACTTACAGGCCCGTAACCGTTTTTATTTATTTTTCGGTTATGCTTGGAGAAAAAAATATTATTTTCAAAAATATTTCTTTTTCTTAAAAAAATAAAATAAAAAAATGCAGCGCGCGTGTGCTAGCCGAACCCGTGCGTTTTTCTCTTTTCTATCTTTTCCGTCTATGTTTAGTCCCATATTGCCTAGCCTTTGACCTATAAACCTCTTTTTCACCTATAAATATAGACCCGCACAGCCTCCAAAAATCGTTCTCGGCGGGTTAAATCAATATTTTGGTTTGACTAGCTGAAAAATATATTTCTTCTCTCCGGCGGGACTTCTTGAAGTTGTCTCTTCTCTCTGAAGTCATCTTTTCTCTATCTAATAGGTATTTTTTCTAATTTTTCCTTCCATAGCTTATTATTTTTAGAAGTGTACGGCAGAATAATTAGATTTATAAATTAGTCCCTCTATTTACGTTTTAAGACTAGAATTCTTTTAGCCATAGCTTTTTTTCTTCGGTAAAACAGCTTCGCCCTGATTTTTCAAATAGATATAACTTTTTACTCGTTCATCCAAATTAGACCAAACCAACGCCAATATTTTTGTCTTAATTCCACCTATCCAGTGAATCTATCAAATAAACTTTTTGCAACTTTCAAATTTCGAAATTTGTTCAGATTCATACTCAAATTTCTTTTGATCATATCTTTTTATCCGTACCTCCGTTTTCGATGAAACCAACGCGTAAATCTTCGTAACGCTCTCCTCCATACAGTAAACCAACTTGAACATGATTTTGACAATTTAAAATTTGTGTTTAGTTAAGATTAGTATTCGATCTTGTTTCGTCTGTTTCTTGAGTTTTGTAACTCCGTTTGAGTTGAATCATTTTGCAAATCATAGCTAATCACAAGTACCTAGTGTTAAGATCTAATCCACATAAATATAATGTTGTTAAAATTGGTTTTCTGTTTAGATTCGTTATTTGCTTGTTTTCGAGTTTTATTTGGATCTTTCCTCGATTTAACTTTGCATCTTTTGCTTGAGTGCTTATGTATGTAATTGCTTCTCATGATAGATTGAACGGAGTGTGACGAGTAGAACTATCAGGAATTATGAGTTCGAAGGATCTTCATCAACAGTACAAGGCAAGTTCACACTTTGATCATACTCTTCCTATACCCAGTTTTACTTGCATTAGATACACCCCTCAAAGATTGCATGAGTAGGATTGGGAACATGTGGTCATTGCTATGTAGTTCATGAGGTAGGAACCTATGATCCCTGAAACACCCCGGGATTATTCGTTATGTCATATATTGCTTAGCCATGCTTGTCGACAGGGATTCGTATGTGAGATTCATGCAAGTTGAGAGAGATAATAATTTTCGGACAACATAAGGAAGAAACTTTAATACACATATGGGTGGAATGGTTGGGGCACCCTGGAGAACCCAGTGGCTTGCCCGGGCACCTAGAGAACCCAGTGTTTGCCGAAGGGAATCCCGGAGTATCCGTGTGATTACCCTACGGAATGCCACCAAGGCTCAAAGGGATCATATGATATTTCATAACTAGAAACTTTCGTGTGCAGCCACAAGCCATTATGGGCTCTGGCATAGTTGAGTAAGTTGTGTGAGCTCTTGAAGAGGTGGACTAGCAGATGTAGGGGGATTGTAGGCGTATCGGTCCGCCCGGAGTAAAGAGTAAATGCTTCAGAAAGACTGTGTCTCAGTCATCCCATTCTCAAACACCAGGCAGTGCGAGGACTTCAAGGGAGGCGATCGAGTCTTGTGGGGAAAAGTGCGCAAACCTCTGCATAGTGTATAAACTAATCATGATTAGTCGTGTCCCCGGTTATGGACAATTTTGAGTATCTGGAAGTGGATATTATTGTTGGTCTCATCACTCTTTATTTAATGTACTGGGTTTAATGATTAATTATGGGATTGAGTTGGGGGAACCTTCTCAATATTGGTATAAACTTTGTAGTAAATAAAATCTATTACTTTGTTGTAGGGAAAAATTAGTTTTATGCAAAACTAAACTTAGAGCGTCCACTAGCTAAATATGCATGTAGTGATAGCTATTATTCATCATTATCCTATGGTGTGAATTTGCCAGTACATGCAATGTACTGACCTACATGGCTACAATGTCTCATGTTGCAGGAATCTTACGACGAACTAAGTGATACGTTAGGGTTACGATGTCTACACTCAACTTTTCCATTGGTGTTGTTGGGAACTCCACAACATTGTTGTTACTTCCGCTATATGGATTGAGGTAATAGTATTTACATTATTTTATACATGTGGTTTACCTCTGTTATAAATCCTCGACTATTGTGTGTGTCAGCATACCGATCCAGAGATGACACTGAAGCACAGAGACTTGATCCATTTGGGTCGGGTCGCTACAAGATGGTATTAGAGCACATGTTGACTGTAGGACATGACCCCTAGAAACTAGAAAGCCCATAGGAAAGGATTTCTCAAAAACTTTATTTTCAAAAGAGATCCCTTAACTCTCATCTTTTCTAAATCTTTACCAAATACTTTCCTCTCATCTCAAATAGTTAGATTATACCCCTTTCCCCTTTTTACCACACGAAGATTCGACTGATAAGACTACTCCAAGAAGTACAAGATATCAGACAATTAAGACCACTTCGGAATGAAGAGGATTTTATCGTGCATTATAATAATGGAAACTGCAACTGTTGAAGACTCTGAAGACTAGGAGAATTTGAAGACTCTGAAGAATTTTCTAGATTGGTATGACCTAGGAAGGTTACCCTTATGGAACTTGACAGACTATTGAAGCTGTCAATACCCGAGTTCAAGGTGTGTCGCAGAGAGACCAGAACATGGAGCGTTAAAAATCAAAAAAAATGTCAAGAAAACCCTAAGGCATGAGATATTAACTATGGAATGACAACTCATGGCAATGACATGTGCAGAAACATGGCTACCCATGATGTTATCACCAGCTTATGCTATTGTCACCGTGCTGAATTGAGCATGCATTTCTTCGGAAGGATTGGATGACAAAAGGGCTAATGGAGCACCTATCAACAAAAGATGAAGTTTTTACCTTGGCTGGTGTATCACCAGGATATAGAGTATTACCTCAAGACTTATAAGATGGACCTTCAGGAAGCCTTATTCGACAAGGAAGCATTTTGTAAAGAGCTCAGAACCCAGAAGCTGAAAGTAGCCAAGCTGGAAGAGCAAAACCTCAAGATACTCTGAATATTTGAAGAGTTGGACGACTTTGAAGATTTATGGACCTTTAGAAGACCAAACCCTGTTATATACCTACGTTAGATGCAATGATTGTGAGGTGTCATTTGTTTGATGTTTTTCCGACAGCCATAAAAATAAAATTTGTCTCTTCAAAACTCTTGTTTGTATTGTGTGTATCCCTCTCCATTTCTCTTGTATCTCATCCCAAAACTCTTGAACCCAAAACATTATGAATGAATATGGATGTGTATTAATGAGATTGATGACTCAATTGGGGACGGATCGATGGATTCAGAAAATGGAAGATCACATGAAGAATAACACTATAGCCAGAAAGGATATGCCCCAGCATGATCTTCAGTGTTTTGAAAGAGGTGCTGCTACTTGGTGGAGGATGTACCAAACCCTCAATGGATGGCAAAGAGTAACCACTTGGGAAGAATTTAAGTTGACTCTGCTTGCGTCCCCAAATTTGAAACCTTATGGAAATGATATGAAGAAGCCTTGTGCATGCAAGATTTGCGGAGAAATAGGACACACCCAGAAGGAAAACAAGGATGGATGCCCTCATTGTGAAGAAATTCACCCAGCTGAAGAATGCCCAACTAGGCAGATTACTTGTTTCGTGTGTGAAGGGACTACCCACTACCCTGCTTAGTATCACATTTACCCCATGGTACAAAGAACCATCCAGCAGAACAAAGAAGAAATGAAAGGTGCCCTCAAGGAAACTTTAGAAGAACCTGTGATGAAGGAACAGGTGGAGAACACACCCGAAGAAGACCTAATGAAACCTTGCACCAAGTCATGCTATTCATGTGGAGAAGAAGGACACATCTCCAAGAATTATCTGAAGAGGGATCTAGTAGCATTCCCGACGGTGGAAGTAGAATATGACCCACAAGAAATAGAAGCCCTAATTGGCACGGAAAAGTCCAAGAAGAGAAATAGAATGGATTCCAGGAACAACCCAATTTCTATAAAGAAGGACCTGAGTCATATCACATGTTTCAGGTGCAAAGATTCAGGACCCTACTTTAGTGATTGCCCAAGAGGGAAGATGTGGACCCAACGAGGCTATGTAATCACAAGGAAACCTCGAGACTTGTCAGAAGTAATATGTTTCTGCTGTAATGAAGCAGGGCACTTTGCCAGAGATTGTCCCAATGAGGATATTCGTGTTAAATAGTTGAGACTGTGAGAAATATAGTAGTAGTAGTGGGAACAATTCTTGTATATTGAGGTGTTGAGTTGAGGCATGTAATGGAAATGCAAGAGATTGCAATAAATTCATGAAATCAATAAAGTTCATGTGTCATACGTGGAATTTTACGAGTTGTTACTCTATGAAGAAAGATTTTGACCATTTTCAAGGATATGAGAAATATGGTCTATGGATGAATTTTTGCATTTTAAGGGTGGTAGTACCTTGTGAGGACACGTTACCCCTGGAAAAGATAATGATATCCCATGGAGTGGACTACGGACAAAAATAAGCATGAGTTTTATCTTGATAGGTGGGATACCCCAAGAATATGAGAGGATGAAGTATTATTGGATAGAAAGGATGTATAAAGTTGGTAATATGGAGCAATTGTAACCCCATGATGAGTTGAAGCTATAAATGTGATGGGGTGAGCCTATAACCCACAGGCTCCAGGACCTGCCAAGAAGCAAGCACACTCTTGCTCAAGGAAAAACCCTGGAAGAGAATATGCCTTTATCAACCAGCGATTTTATAGGATTACACAACACCTGAGAGTTGTGAAGAAACGATAGATGTTTGTTCGACTTGCAGAATCAATGGATTTATCCGAACTTGGTTCGGGGACAATGAGAAATTCTGTAATGCTAGTGAGGACGACCGAGTGTTAGAATGTGAGATTCACTAAACCATATACAAGGTAATGATTTGGGTGCGGAATGGATTGATCACCATGCCGACTTACTCTTATTATTCGCCTTGCTATGTGGGATGATAAATCTGAGTGACTTACCTATAGTAGAGAGACGACAATATCAAAGCCTTTATTGAACCTTAGAATGGTATGACAATTTTCACTTGTACAAGGCAGTTGTTGCCAACCGTAGCTCATACGGTGAGGTTCAACCCAGACCCATTTTCTGCAGGGACCCAGTCAAATTGTTTGATGACCACCATGAGATATCGATAGTTGTTTAGTATTGGCGCCAGACTTGTTAGCTAAGAAGACCCAATCATGGAAGAACCTTACCAAGAGGAAAGGACACATGAATTGAGGAAAAATGTTATGCCACTACCGGAAGAGCCCAGAGAAGGAATTATCTTGAAGATCTCAGAAGACTAATCCTGTCAACAAGAAGGATGGAGTATATGAGTTTTGATGGAACCGTAACCATGTTTCTAAGGGTGGTAGCACCCCACATCCTCTGTGACGATCAATGGATTTTGAGGAGACCCCGAACCCAACCTAATTCTTGCTAGCCTCTCCGAATCTCGAGGGCGAGATTCATTTTAAGGATGGTAGGTTTGTAACATCCCAAAATTCTATTGTTATTTTAAATAAATAGTTTTGATTGTTTGTTTGATTGTGGTGTGGTTGTTTGTGTGAAATTGACTGAAATTTGAAACTTTTTTTTGAAAGTTAAATGAGAGGTGATGAAATGACTTTCCCAAACTTTCACCTTACATTTATGATCTCCATGAATTCAAATTCTTTCCAAATACAAAACCCTAGACAGAAGATGACGTGACTTCTTCCATTATATACGAAAAGGGTTTTGAAAAGATTTGAATTTCATTTGGAAATATTTCCAATTCAGAAACTTTACGCAACTCAATGATTTTCATGAGAGAAGATAAAATGGCTTCTTCAAATCATATGAAATATGAGTTGGAAGTTTAAAAGAATCAAATTTAACGTCCCTTTGAAATTATTTTCAATTTGAAGTTATTTGGGCTTTATTGAAATTATTTTTCTTCAAAAATAAAAATATGGAAAATAGGGTAAAATTATTCCCTGCATAAGAAAATTGGAGAAAAATAAATTTGAAATCATTTTGGTATTTTAGAAATGAATTTTATTGGGTTTTATTGCAAGCGTAGCACTATTCAGTTTATTTGAAATTCTGTGGAATTTATTTGCCGCTAAAAATATGTTCATGCTTTAGAAAATCTTTTTCAGGAAATTTTGATATATAATATGCCTATGTAAAATTTTATTTTTATTTTCATTATTCAGTTTTTCCTTTTCTATTTTTATTTAAAAAAGAAACTCTATGTGCGGCCCATAACTATCCAACGCCCATGTGCGCAACATAGTCAACAAGCAGGCCCGTAACCATTTTATTTATTTTTTCGGTTATGCTTGGAGAAAAAATATTATTTTCAGAAATAATTCTTTTTCTTAAAAAAATAAAAATAAAAAAATGCCGCGCATGTGCCGACGTGCGTTTTTCTCTTTTTTATCTTTTCCGTCTATGTTTAGTCCCACATTGCTTAGCTTTTGACCTTTAAACCTCTTTTCCACCTATAAATATAGACCCATAGAGCCTCCAAAAATCATCCACTATTGTTTAAATCAATATTTTGATTCGACTAGCTGAAAAATATATTTCTTCTCTCCGGCGGGATTTGTAAAAGTTGTCTCCTCTCTCCGAAGTCGTCTTTTCTATATCTAATATGTATTTTTTCGTATTTTTTTATACTTCCATAGCTTATTATTTTTAGACTAGTGTACGGTAGAATAATTAGATTTATAAATTAGTCTCTCTATTTACATTTTAAGACTAGAATTCTTTTAGCCATAGCTCTTTTTCTTCCGTAAAACAGCTTGGCCCTCATTTTTCAAATAGCCATAATTTTTTACTCGTTCAACCAAATTAGACGAAACCAACGTCAATATTTTCGTCGTAATTCCACCTACCCAGTGAATCTATAAAATAAACTTTTTGCAACTTTCAAATTTTGAAATTTGTACAGAATCATACTCAAATTTCTTTTGATGATATCTTTTTATCCATACCTCCGTTTTCGATGGAACCAACGCCTAAGTCTTCGTAACGATCTCCTCTGTCCAGTAAACCATCTTGAACATGTTTTTGACAATTTAAAATTTGAGTTTAGTTCAGATTAGTATTCGATCTTGTTTCGTCTGTTTCTTGAGTTTCGTAACTCCGTTGGAGTTGAATCTTTTTGCAAATCGTAGCTAATCACATGTACCTAGTGTTAAGATCTAATCCACATAAATATAATGCTGTTAAAATTTGTTTTCTATTTAGATTCGTTATTTGCTTGTTTTCGAGTTTTATTTGGATCTTTCCTCGATTTTTCTTTGCATCTTTTGCTTGAGTGCTTATGTATGTAATTGCTTCTCATGATAGATTGAACGGAGTGTGACGGGTAGAATTATCAGGAATTATGAGTGCAAAGGATCTTCATCAACAGTGCAAGGCAAGTTCACACTTTGGTCATACTCTTCCTATACCCAGTTTTACTTGCATTAGATACACCCCTCAAAGATTGCATGAGTAGGATTGGGAACATGTGGTCATTGCTATGTAGTTCATGAGGTAGGAACCTATGATCCCTGACACACCCTAGGATTATTCATTATGTCATATATTGCTTAGCCATGCTTGTAGACGGGGATTGGTATGTGAGATTCATGCAAGTTCAGAGAGATAATAATTTTGGGACAACATAAGGTGGCAACTTTAATACACATCTGGGTGGAATGGTTGGGGCACCCTGGAGAACCTAGTGGCTTGCCCGGGCACCTAGAGAACCCAATGCTTGCCGAAGGGAGTCCCGGAGTACCCGTGTGATTACCCTACGGAATGCCACCCAGGCTCAAAGGGATCATATGATATTTCATAACTAGAAACTTCCGTGTGCAGCCACAAGCCATTATGGGCTCCGGCATAGTTGAGTAAGTTGTGTGAGCTCTTGAAGAGGTGGACTAGCAGATGTACGGGGATTGTAGGCGTATCAGTCCACCCGGAGTAAAGAGTAAATGCTTCAGAAAGACTGTGTCTCAGTCATCTCGTTCTCAAACACCAGGCAGTGCGAGGACTTCAAGGGAGGCGATCGAGTCTTGTGGGGAAAAGTGCGCAAACCTCTGGATAGTGTATAAACTAATCATGATTAGTCGTGTCCCCAGTTATGGACAATTTTGAGTATGTGGAAGTGGATATTATTGTTGATCTCATCACTCTTTATTTAATGTATTTGGTTTAATGATTAATTATGGGATTGAGTTGGGGGAACCTTCTCAATATTGGTATAAACTTTGTAGTAAATAAAATTTATTACTTTGTTGTAGGGAAAAATTAGTTTTATGCAAAACTAAACTTAGAGCCTCCACCAGCCAAATATGCATGGAGTGATAGCTATTATTCATCATTATCCTATGGTGTGAATTTGCCAGTACATTCAATGTACTGACCTACATGGCTGCAACGTCTCATGTTGTAGGAATCTTACGACGAGTAAGTGATACGTTAGGGTTATGATGTCTACACTCAACTTTGTCATTGGTGTTGTTGGGAACTCCACAACATTGTTGTTACTTCCGCTATATGGATTGAGGTAATAGTATTTACGTTATTTTATACATGTGGTTTACCTCTGTTATAAATCCTCGACTATTGTGTGTGTCAGCATACCGATCCAGGGATGACACTTAAGCATAGAGACTTGATCCATTTGGGTCGGGTCGCTACAGAGAACCTCCTCACACCACGTAAACAACACCTGCACACAAATAACAAATACTTGCAACCCGATGTGTTAAAGGGGTTGTCAATCCCTTTCGGGTACGACACCTCAAGATAGGCAAATAACGTGAGATAAAAGTGGTAGATAGGATAAATAGATTGCGGAACAAATAAATTGCAGCAAGGTATTTTGTATTTTTGGTTTAATACATTTGAAAATAAATGTAAAGGAAAATAGATCACAAAGGCAAATATGATGAAAAGAGACCCGTGGGCCATAGGTTTCACTAGTGTCTTCTCTCGAGAAAAATAGCAAACGGTGGGAAAACAATTACTATTGGGAAATTGATAGAACTTCGAATAATCATGACGATATCCAGGCAATGATCATTATATAGGCATCATGTCCAAGATTAGTAGACCGACTCTTGCCTGCATCTACTACTATTACTCCACACATGGACCACTATCCAACATGCATCTAGTGTATAAAGTTCATGGAGAAACGGAGTAATGCAATAAGAACGATGACATGATGTAGACAATAGAGAGAGAGAGGAAGCCATCTAGCTACTAACTACGAACCCGTAGGTCTACAAAGAACTACACACGCATCATCGGAGAGGCACCAATGGAAGTGGTGAACCCCTCCATGATGGTGTCTAGATTGGAGCTAGTGTTTCTGGACTCTGCGGCGGCTAGAATTGATTTTCGTCGACTTCCCTTGGGTTTCTGGAATATTGGGGTATTTATAGAGCAAAGAGGCGGTTCAGGGGGCACCCAAGGTGGGCACAACCCACTAGGGGCGCGCCTGGGCCTCTGGCGCACCCTGGTGGGTTGTGCTCCCATCAGAGCACCACCCCCCCATGGTGCTTTCCTGGCCCACTGGATGTCTTCTGGCCCAGAAAAAATCCTCAAGAAGTTTTGGTACGTTTGGACTCCGTTTGGTATTGATTTCTTGCGATGTAAAAACATGCAGAAAACAGCAACTGACACTGGGCACTGTGTCAATAGGTTAGTACAAAAAATGATATAAAATGACTATAAAATGATTGTAAAACATCCAAGAATGATAATATAATAGCATCAAACAATCAAAAATTATAGATACGTTGGAGACGTATCACATAGTGATACACATATTTATAATATTGATGCCAAAAGATGCAAATTTGATAATGATATTGAAACATACTTGTGGCACTGTCGTTTATGTCATATTGGTGTGAAGCGCATGGAGAAACTCCATGTGAATGGACTTTTGGAGTCACTTGATTTTGAATCATTTGATACTTGTGAACCATGCCTCATGGGTAAGATGACTAAAACTCTATTCTCCGGAACAATGGAGCGAGCTAATGACTTATTGGAAATAATACATACCGATGTATGTGGTCTGATGAATGTTGAGGCACGCTGAGGGTATCATTATTTTCTAACCTTCACATATGATTTAAGTAGGTATGGGTATATCTACTTGATGAGACACAATTCTGAAACATTTGAAAAGTTCAAAGAATTTCAGAGGGAAGTGGAGAATCATCGTAACAAGAAAATAAAGTTTCTACGATCAGATCGTGGAGGCGAATATTTGAGTTACGAGCTTGGCCTTCATTTGAAACAATGTGGAATTGTTTCACAACTCACGCCACATGGAACACCATAGCGTAATAGTTTGTCTGAACATCGTAACCATACTTTATAAGATATGGTGTGTTCTGTGATGTCTCTTACTGATTTACCTTTATCATTTTGGGGTTATGCATTAGAGATAGCCGCATTCACATTAATAGGGCATCGTCTAAATCCGTTGAGATGACACCGTATGAACTATGGTTTGGCAAGAAACCTAAGTCGTCATTTCTTAAAGTTTGGGGACGCGATACTTATGATAAAAGGCTTCAGCCTGATAAGCTCGAACCAAAATCGGAGAAGTGCGTCTTCATAGGATACCCTAAAGAAACTATTGGGTACACCTTCTACCACATATCTGAAGGAAAGATCTTTGTTGCTAAGAATGGGTCATTTCTAGAGAAGGGGTTTCTCTTGAAAGCAGTGAGTGGGAGGAGAGTAGAACTTGATGAGGTAATTATACCTTCTCTCGAATTGGAAAGTAGCACATCAGAGAAAACCGTTCCCCTGATGCCTACACCAACTAGAGAGGAAGCTAATGATGATGATCATGAAACTTTGGATCAAGTTACTACTAAACTTCATAGGTTGACCAGAACACGTTCAACACTAGAGTGGTACGGTAATCCTGTCCTGGAAGTCATGTTGTTAGACAACGGCGAACCTACGAATTATGAAAAAGTTGTGATGAGCCCAGATTCCGGCAAATGGCTTGAAGCCATGAAATCTGAGATAGGATCCATGTATGAGAACAATGTATGGACTTTAGTGGACTTGCCCGATGATCAGAAGGCTATTGAAAATAAATGGATCTTCAATAGGAAGATGAACACTGATGGTAATATCACTATCTATAAAGCTCGACCTATTGCGAAAGGTTTTCGACAAGTTCAAGGGGTTGACTACGACGAGACTTTCTCACCCGTAGCGATGCCTAAGTCTTTCTGAATTATGTTAGCAATTGCTGCATTTTATGATTATGAAATCTGGCAAATGAACGTCAAAATTGCATTCCCTAAACATATTTCTTAAAGAAGAGTTGTGTATGATGCAAATAGAAGGTTTTGTCGATCCTATAGGTACTAACAAAGTGTGTAAGCTCCAGCGATCCATCTATGGACTGGTGCAAGCATCTCAGAGTTGGAATATATGCTTTGATGAGATGATCAAAGCATATGGTTTTACACAGACTTATGGTGAGGCCTGTATTTACAAGAAAGTGAGTGGGAGCTCTGTAGCATTTCTGATATTATATGTGGATGACATATTGTTGATTGGAAATGATATAGAATTTCTGGATAGCATAAAAGGATACTTGAATAAGAATTTTTCAATGAAAAAACTCGGTGAAGCTGCTTATATATTGGGCATCAAAATCTATGGGGATAGATCGAGACACTTAATAGCACTTTCACAAAATACATACCTTGAAGATGTTCAAAATGGATCAGTCAAAGAAAGGGTTCTTGCCTGTGTTGCAAGGTATGAAGTTGAGTAAGACCCAAAGCCCGACCACAGCAGAAGATAGAGAGAGAATGAAAGTCATTCCCTATGCCTCAGCTATAGGTTCTATAAAGTATGCCATGCTATGTATCAGACCTGTTGTGTGCCTTGCCATGAGCTTCGCAAGGGGGTACAATAGTAATCCAGGAGTGGATCACTATACAGCGGTCAAAATTATCCTTAGTTACCTAATAGGACTAAGGAAATGTTTCTTGGTTATGGAGGTGATAAAGAGTTCATTGTAAAGGGTTACGTCGATGCAAGCTTTGACACCGATTCGGATGACTCTGAGTCTCAATCTGGATACGTATTGAAAGTGGGAGCAATTAGCTAGAGTAGCTCCATGCAGAGCGTTGTGGACATAGAAATTTGCAAAAATACATTCAGATCTGAATATGGTAGACCCGTTGACTAAACCTATCTCACAAGAAAAACATGATCACACCTTAGTACTCTTTGGAAATTAATCACATGGTGATGTGAACTAGATTATTGACTCTAGTACACTCTTTAGGTGTTAGTCACATGGCGATGTGAACTATGGGTGTTAATCAGATGGCGATGTGAACTAGATTATTGACTCTAGTGCAAGTGGGAGACTGATGGAAATATGCCCTAGAGGCAATAATAAAGTTGTTAATATTATATTCCCTTATTCATGATAAAGGTTTATTATTTATGCTAGAATTGAATTGACCGGAAACTTAAATACATGTGTGAATACATAAACAAATACCGTGTTCCTAGTGGGCCTCTACTAGACTAGCTCGTTGATCAAAGATGGTTAAGGTTTCCTGACCATAGACATGAGTAGTCATTTTTGATAACGGGATCACATCATTCGGAGTCCGAATGATGTGATGGACAAGACCCATCCGTTAGCTTAGCATATGATCATTCAGTTTATTGCTACTTCTTTCTTAATGTCAAATACATATCCCTTCGACCATGAGGTCATGCAACTCCTGGATACCGGAGGAATACCTTGTGTGCTATCAAACGTCACAACGTAACTGGGTGATCATAAAGATGCTCTACAGGTATCTGTCTATTGAGTTGGCGTGAATCGAGATTGGGATTTATCACTCCATGTATCGGAGAGGTATCTCCGGGACCTCTCGGTAATACACATCACAAGAAGCTTGCAAGCAAAGTGACTATGGAGTTAGTTGCAAGATGACGTATTATGAAACGAGTAAAGAGACTTGTCGGTAACGAGATTGAACTAGGTATAGAGATACCGACGATCGAATGTAGGGCAAGTAACATACCGACAGACAAAGGGAACAACGTATGTTGTCATAAAGGTTCGATCGATAAAGATCTTCATAGAATATGTAGGAACCAATATGGGCATACAAGTCCCGCTATTGATTTTTGACCGGAGAAGCGTCTCGGTCATGTCTACATCATTCTCAAACCCGTAGGGTCCGCACGCTTAACGTTCATTGAGGATATAATATTATATGAGTTAAGTGAGTTGGTGACCGGATGTTGCTCGGAGTCCCGGATGAGATCACAGACATGACGACGAGCTCCGGAATGGTCTGGAGGTAAATATTGATCTATATGACGATGCTATTTGGTCACCAGGAAGATTTCATAATGTACCAGGTTTCATCGGAGTACCGAAAGGGGTTTCAGGAGGCCACGGACACTTGGTGGGCCTCATGGGCCAAAGGAGGGAGGCGCACCAGCCTGCTAAGGGGCTGGGTGCACTCCACCTCCCCTGTCCATGAGCCAAGGAAGGAAAGGGTTGGGGTGCCAAGGTAGGGCAACCCCCCCCCCCCCGCCATCTCCTCCATTCCTAAATAAAGAAAGGTGGGAGGTGCCTAGGGCAGGAGCCCAGGGTGGCCGCCGACCACCTTGGGGCGTCCCTAGGGCTGCCTCCGCTCCTCCTCCACCTATATATATATATATATATGAGGAGGGAGAGGGGAAACACACACCATGATCCCCAAGCCGTGTGTGGCGCCCCTCTCCCTCTAGTTCGTCCTCGCTCATATTTTTGTAGTGCTCGGCGAAGCCCTGCAGAGATAGTTGCATCACCACCATCTCCCTGCTGTCGTGCTGCCGAAACTCATCTACTACTTTGCCCGTCTTGCTGGAGCAAGAAGGAGAGGACATCATCGAGTTGAACGTGTGCTGAACACGGAGGTGTCGTGCTTTCAGTACTTGATCGGGCAGATCATGAAGGTGTACGACTACATCAAATGAATTGATAAACGCTTCCGCTAAACGGTCTACGAGGATACATAGACACACTCTCCCCTCTCATAGATATGTATCTCCATGGATAGATCTTGTGTGTGTGTATATATTTTTGTTTTCCTTGCAACGTTCCCCAACAGGTGCCTGAGGGGACCACAACCCACCAGGGCGCACCAAGAAGGGCAGGCACGCCCTGGTGTATCGTGGCCACCTCGGTTGCCTTCCTTTTATTATTTTCCTAATTTTTCTAATATTGCAAAACTGACAGAAAATATGTTTGCGGATTTTTCGGAGTCTGTTTACTTACCATATCATGTACCTTCTCTTTTTCAGGGTTTTGGAGTGTTCTGGAAGGTTTCTTTATGTGTTCCTCCGGTGTCATGGTTTGGATAATATTGGTTTCGACATTAATGGGCATACCTGTGATGTAGTTTTTTAATTCTTTGCCCATTGACCACCTTTGGATTAGTGCCTTCGGCATTATTGATCTTAATGGCTCCAGAACGATAAACCTCTTTGATAATATATGATCCTTCCCATTTGGAAAGAAGCTTTCCTGCAAAAAATCTAAACCGAGAGTTGTACAAAAGAACATACTCACCAACTTTGAATTCCCGCTTTTGGATTCTTTTTTCATGCCACCTTTTAACTTTTTCTTTGAATAGTTTGGCATTTTCATAAGCTTGGGTTTTCCATTCATCTAGTGAGCTAATATCGAATAACCTCTTTTCACCGTCAAGTTTGAAATCATAATTGAGTTCTTTAATTGCCCAATATGCTTTATGTTCTAACTCAAGAGGCAAATGACAGGCTTTCCATAAACCATTTTATAAGGAGACATACCCATAGGATTTTTATAAGCTGTTCTATAGGCCCAAAGTGCATCATCCAATTTCTTAGACCAATTCTTTCGGGACATATTGACAGTTTTTTGTAATATAATTTTATTTCTCTATTGCTAAGTTCAACTTTACCACTAGATTGAGGATTATAGGGTGAAGTAATTCTATGGTTAACATCATATTTAATAAGCATTTTACAGAAAGCACCATGAATAAAGTGTGAACCACCATCAGTCATTAAATATTTAGGGACTCCAAACCTAGGGAAAATTACTTCTTTAAGCATTTTAATGCAAGTATTATGATCAACACTACTAGTTGGAATATCTTCTACCCACATAGTAACATAATCAACATCAACCAAAATATGTGTATACCCATTAGAGGTAGGAAAATGTCCCATGTAATCAAAACCCCAAACATCAAATGGTTTAACAACAAGTGCATAATTCATAGGCATTTCCTGATGCTTACCGATATTACCTATTCTTTGACATTCATCACAAGATAAAATAAACTTATGGGCATCCTTGAAAAGTGTAGGCCAATAAAAACCAGATTGTAATACCTTATGAGCAGTTCTATCTCCCACATGATGTCCTCCTTAAGCTTTGGAGTGACATTTCCGTAGGATTTGTTCCCATTCATGCTCGGGTACACAACATCTAATAATACCATCTACTCCTTCTTTACAAACATGTGGGTCATCCCAAAAGTAATGTCTTAAATCAGAGAAGAAATTTTTCTTTTGTTGGTATGTGAAACTAGGTGGTATAAATTTAGCAACAATATAATTAGCATAGTGAGCATACCAAGGAGTATTATGAGAAGCATTTATCACAAGTAGTCGTTCATCAGGAAAGCTATCATCAATAGATAGTGGGTCATCAAGAATATTTCCTAACCTAGACAAGTTATCAGCTACGGGGTTCTCAGATCCTTTCCTATCAGTGATATGTAAATCAAATTCTTGTAGCAAGAGAACCCACCTAATGAGTCTAGGTTTAGCATCTTTCTTTTCCATAAGATATTTTATAACAGCATGATCGGTGTGAACAATTACTTTGGAATCAACAATGTAAGATCTGCATTTATCACAAGGAAACACAACTGCTAAAAAATCTTTTTCAGTAGTAGCATAATTTCTTTGGGCACTGTCTAGAGTTTTGCTAGCATAATGGATACCATTTAATTTCTTATCAACTCTTTGTCCTAGAACAGCACCAACAACATAATCACTAGCAGGACACATAATTTCAAAAGGCAAGTTCCAACCAGGTGATTGAACTATAGGTGCAGAAGTTAAGGCTTTCTTAAGTGTTTCAAAGGCTTCTACACAATCATCATCAAAAACAAATGGAACGTCCTTTTGTAAAGCCTAGAAATTTTAAAGAAGTATTTAATAAACCTCTATAGAAACCAGCATGACCAAGGAAACTACGAAAACCTTTAATATCTTTAGGACATGTCATTTTCTCAATTGCATCAACTTTAGCTTTATCCACCTCAGTACCTCGTTCGGAAATTTTATGCCCAAAGGCAATACCTTCATTAACCATAAAGTGACACTTCTCCCAATTCAAGACAAGATTAGTTTCTTCACATCTCTACAAAACTCAATCAAGGTTGCTTAATCAATCATCAAAAGATGTTCCATAAACGGAAATATCATCCATGAAAACCTCAACAATCTTTTCACAAAAATCAGAGAATATACAGTCATACATCTTTCAAAGGTAGGAGGTGCATTGCATAAACCAAAAGGCATATGTCTATAAGCATAAGTTCCAAAAGGACAAGTAAAGGTGGTTTTCTCTTGATCAGGTTGTGAAATAGGTATTTGAGAGAAACTAGAATATCCATCAAGAAAACAAAGGTGTGTGTGCTTAGATAATCTTTCTAGCATTTGATCAATAAAAGGAAGATGGTAATGGTCTTTTCTAGCAGATTTATTTAATTTTCTAAAATCAATTACCATTCTATAGCCAGTAACAATTCTTTGTGGAATTAGTTCATTTATATCGCTAGGAACAACAGTAATACCTCCTTTCTTAGGGACACAATGAACATGACTTACCCATCTACTATCATCTATGCGATAGATTATACCTGCTTCCAGAAGCTTTAGTATTTCAGTTCTTACCACTTCTTTCATTTTAGGATTCAAATGTCATTGGTGATCGATAATGGGTTTAACATCAGGTTTCATATTAATCTTGTGCTGACATAGAGTGGGACTAATTCCCTTAAGATCATCAAGAGTATATCCAATAGCAGCTCGGTGCTTCTTCAGAATTTTCAATAATCTTTCTTCTTCATGTTCTGAAAGGTTAGCACTAATAATAACAAGATATATCTTTTTCTCATCAAGATAAGCATACTTCAAAGTGTCTAGCAATTGTTTTAATTCAAACACAGGATCACCTTTAGGTGTAGGAGGACCTCCTAGAGTTTCAATGGGCAAATTGTGTTTAAGCAAAGGTTGTTGTTCAAAGAATAATTTATCTATTTCATTTCTTTCACGAAGTGCATATCATTTTCATGGTCTAGCAGATATTGTTCTAGTGGATTAATATGAGGCGGCATAACAATAGAAGCAAGACCAATTGTTTCATCCTTACTAGGTAATATTTCTTATGAGGTTGTCTACTAAACTTAGAGAAATTAAATTCATGAGACTCATCACCAATGCTAACACTGATATTTTCTTTATGGCAATCTATCGTAGCATTGACAGCGTTCAAGTAAGGTTTACCAAAGATAATGGGACAAAAGTCATGTTGTGGGGAACCAAGAACTAGAAAATCAGTAGGGTATTTTATTTTTCCACACAAGACTTCAACATCTCTAACAATCCCAAGTGGTGTGATGGTGTCTCTATTAGCAAGTTTAATAGTAACATCTTTGTCTTCTATTTCAGCGGGTGTTATGTCATTCATAATTTCTTGGTATAAGGTAAAAGGAATAGCACTCACGCTAGCACCTAAGTCACATAAACCATGATAACAATGATCTCCTATTTTAACAGAGACAACAAGCATGCCAACAATATGTCTATGTTTATCTTTTTCATCAGGTTTAGCAATTCTAGCAGCTTCATCATAGAAACAAATAAGATGCCCATCAATATTTTATACCAAGAGATCTTTAACCATAGCAACACTAGGTTAAAGATAAACATAGACATGTTGTTGGTTAAAGATCTCTTGGTATAAAATATAAGTATCTAAAATATATGTTGCTTGGTATAGACATGTTGTTGACTTATATTTGATATGTGAATTTGATACATATATATATATATATACATATATATACATATACATATACACACATATATATCAAATTCACATGATTACTTGCAACATGACTTCTCCCGTGACCTCAAGAACAAAAGTAACTATTCACAAATTATATTCATGCTCAAGATCAGAGGGGTATTAAATAGCATAGTGGATCTGAACATATAATCTTCCACCAAATAAACCATATAATAACCAACTACAAGATGTAATCAACACTACTAGTCACCCACAGGTACCAATCTGAGGTTCTGGTACAAAGATTGAATACAAGAGATGAACTAGGGTTTGAGAGGAGATGGTGCTATTGAAGATGTTGATGGAGATTGGCCTCCCAAAGATGAGAGGGTTGTTGGTGATGATGATGGCTTCGATTTCCCCCTCCGGGAGGGAAGTTCCCCTGGCGGAATCACTCCGGTAGAGGGCAAAAGCGTTCCTGCCCAAGTCCCGCCTCGAGACGGCAGCGCTCCATCCCGAAAGTCATGTCCTTAGCTTTTCTAGGTCAAAAGACCTTAAGTACCATAATATGGGCACTAGAGGTGGGCTGGGCTGGCCACAACCCACCAGGGCGCGCCTGGGGGCCTGGTGCGCCCTGGTGTCTTGTGGTCACTGGGTGGCCCCCCCTCCGGTAGTTATTTGCTCCAGTATTTTTTACATATTCCAAAATAATTCTCTGATAAATTTTCAACTCATTTGGAGATGTGCAGAATAGGTGTCTCTCACATAGCTCTTTTAGGTCCAAAATTCCACCTGCCGGTATTCTTCCGCTTTGTGTAAACCTTGCATATTATGTGAGAAAAGGCATTAGAATTACTCCATAAAGCATTATTATGCATAAAAACATTACAGATAACAATAGGAAAACATGTTGCAAAATAGACGTATCAGCAACAGGGAATGAGTCAAGCCATCTCGGTGAGACCGATTGCAATTCTTGGTGAGACCGAAATTAATTGCAATAACTAACAGTGAGTTGGCAAGGCCATCTCAGTGAGATCGAGATCCATATCAGTGTGACCGAACTGTTAGGGTTTTGGCTGTGGCTGTATCAGGATGAACTCGGTGGATCCGGATAGGAAATATCAATGGGGCCAAGTTGGAAATTAGGGTTTTGACATATTTGGATGGAGAAAGTGGCTGAGGGTTTTGGAGCAATATCACAAAGCACTTTGACCAAGTAGACCATTAAGGAACACCTTATCCCCTTCTAATAGTTTTGGCTTTCCTATGGAGTCAATGTGATCTTGGATCACTTAAACAAAAATGTAGAGTCTTAAGCTTTTGCCAATCTTTGTTCTTTGTATTTTGAGGGGTCCACATCTCTATTCCATGCCATGCCAAACATTCAACATCCTGAAATATTTATTTTGAATCGACATTAGTTCAATGAGATATATGTTGTTATGAATTACCAAAACTACCCGGGGATTAGTTGCATTTTCAATCTCCCCCTTTTTGGTAATTGATGACAACATATAGGTCAAAGCTTCGACAAATGATTAAGTAAATGAAATACGTCGTCGCTTTGAGAATTATGTGATTAGTAAGAGGTCCCCCTAAATTGGTGCATTATTAAAAATTTGCGTTTGAATGCAAATGCACAATCAATTAGGATCACGGGCCACTCTTCCATGTCACATACATCTTGGTGGAACGCACAAAATGATATGAGTGAAATAACATGCACGCATCACCAAAGACATAAGTGAATGATCATACACAAATAATGATGGAGATAAGCATTAAGCACACAAGAAGCATAGTATGATCAGTCACACATAAAAAAAGTAGTATCTCACAAGCATAAGAATCAAGTAGCACAAATCAAGCGGACAAAGCAGTAAGAACTCGAGAAAAAATGAAAGAGGAAAAGCAAGATACTCTCTATCTCTCTCGAAGCCTAATGATCTATACAATTTCTCCCCCTTTGGCAACAAGTACCAAATAGCTTGAAAAGGTATAGAGCTAGGCGTCTGATGCGGAGCATCCTTCGGTCATCCCCATGGACCTTCCATCGTCTCACCAAGCACCAAGAGGACCCATGACTAGAGCACGAGCTAGAGCTCTCGAGACCGAGGTGACTTCTCTCCTTAGTGATATCTCATATGATCCTCTCGTGACATGGTTACTACCTAAGTCCGGAATGTTGAGCATGATTAGGTACCAAGAGGACCCTCTCGATGATGTCCATGAAGATGGTCAAGACCCCAAGTCCACGGAAGAAGAGAACCAACGGAAGAAGGCAAGAACAACCTCTAGGCACCGGATATCCGGCCCCTGGAGATCTACACGGTCAGGACTCTACAGAAGAAGCTACAGGGACCGGACATCCAGCACCCAGCCCGGACATCCGGCCCCCCTCACCGGAAATCCGGCACCGGCGTCTAGGGAGCACAGAAGGTTGCCTCGACAGCCCGGACATCCGGACATCACCCCGGACATCCGGCGCCCCCCGAAGTACCGGACATCCGGCCCCTCCGACCGGACCTTCGGCGCCACCCATCTAGAGAACAGAATGGCCATCTTCACTAGCGTGGACATCCGGCCCTTCCGCCCGGACATCCGGCCCCTCGCGAGCCACCGGACATCCGGCCCGATGCCCGGACATACGGCCTTCCCTATCTGCGAACAGTGTAGGGCCGAGGCCCATGTACCCCTCTTCGCCCCTAGACTACATATACTCCATCCCCACCTACATTTTAGGGTTAGCATTGTGATAGCTCATTTGAGATAGAGCATTGCTCATCTGTACCAGATACACTCCTCGTGAGGGACCGCACCTCTTCGGAGAAGATCCATCCGGATTCAAGGCCTCCATCCGGAGAAGACAATTAAGACCTCCTCACGGAGAAGAATGGTTACTCTTGTATCGTCCCTTGTTGACTTTGGATCTCATGCTACTTTGTGCCTCGATGATCTAGCACTTGTGTGATCAATTTCGTGTTGGTTGAGTGTTTCTCTTGTTTTTTCCCTCATGATTTCCCTCATGTTCTTCCGCGCGTTCTTCGTGTTCCCCGTAGGATCCACTCCAAACGTGAAAGATCGGCCCCCTAGGGTTCCGCCCTACATCGGCGTCTCCCTAGGCATGATCCTCTGGAGCTCCTGAAGGTGACTTCTGGCTGGTGGCTCAAGTGTGCATAGATGGCATTGAGAGAAGTGCGTCTGCAAATGCTTCTGCTGATGCCTGCTGGGCTGGTGGAATGGAAACTGGTGGTAGTACTATGGCAGTAGCGACAGGTGTAGAGTGAGTGATCCTCGTGTCTGCAACTGACACGGCAGAAGATCTGGGTGCCCTGGGTACCGTCTGAAAGCTCTAAGTAGTCGGTATCTCATCTCCACTATCCACTGAAGCAGCTCTGGCTGCCTCGACATCATCTCTGAGCTTCTCCACAATAGTCCGCACCTCTGTGATCTTTACATCAAGACCATGATCCTCGTGTCTGCAACTGACACGGCAGAAGATCTGGGTGCCCTGGGTACCGTCTGAAAACTCTGAGTAGTCGGTATCTCATCTCCACTATCCATTGCAGCAGCTCTGGCTGCCTCGACATCATCTCTGAGCTTCTCCACGATAAATTTCTTTTTATTTTTCTACCGAGCGTAATTATTTAAAAAAAACGCGCACCGACCACGGGCCGTGCCCGAGCGGGACTCCGCTCGGGGGGCACTTTATAAAGCGCCCGACCCGGCGCCCCGCCGCCAGCCCGATCCGCCGCCCCGGCCCACCCGCGAAACCCTAACCCTAGCCAGATTCGCCGCCGTCGCCCGACCCGCCGGACTTCGTCGCCGCCGAGGTTCGCCGCCGCCTCGAACCGCGTGCCGCCGGTTTTCTAAAAAAACGGGCAGTTTTCATTATGGTTTTTTTTAGTTTCGGTTTTTTTTCGGTTGAGGTTAATTAGCGGACGTTCGTCCGTTAGTTCGTTTTAACGAACACCTTCGTCAGATTCGTTAAATTAACGAACGTTCGTTTGTTAATCCGTTCGTCGTTTTTCTTTTTCTCGGATTTTCCGCGGTTATTTTCTGATCGCGATTTCTGATCCGATTTTCGTTTTAGTATAACTTTTCGCTCGTTTATCGGAATCAGGCGATTCAAGCGCCTGGAGTTTCGTCTCGAAACCCTCTTTCCGAATAATCAACTTAAACAAGTTTTTGCTTCTGTAAAATTTGACTTAGATCCAGATTAGTAAAACGAAGCTGTTTTCTTTCGCCGTTTGACTTTCGTTGCTTTATTTGATTTGATTCTTTTTGCAAACCGGAGTTCTTAAGTTGAACATTCTGGTTGGATCTTTTATTCGAGTTTTACCTGTGCATTAGATGAGTACTTATTGTATGCTTGTTTGTTTGTCTGCGATAGAATACCCGGAGTGCACCGCCTATTACTTCGAGTCTTTAGGTCTCGCGGATCATCAGCAGGGCAAGTAACACTTGATCATACCTTTCTACTACCCAGTTTTTATGCATTAGATCTATCCTCAAACATTGCATGATTAGGATCTAATTAAATTGTGGGATGGGAAGTAGATGAGGTAGTACCTATTACCTGTTTTATTATCAAACCTTTGGGAGTTACTTCTACGTTTGCTTATTATGCCATGCTATGCTAGTAGACGTGGATTGGGTGAGTGAATATCCATGACAGATGTGAGATTGTTAATTAATGGTTTATTTAAGGTGGCAACTTAAACACACATCTGGGTGGATTGAGACACCTGTTTTCTAGCAGGACTTGCCTGTATTTCTTCGGACCGCCAACCAGGCTCAAAGGGATCATGAGATTATTCAAACTAGAAACTTACGTGTGCAGCCACATGCTATTATGGGCTCTAGCATAGTTGACTAAGTTGTGCGAACTCTTACGGGGTGGACTAGCAGATGTAGGGGATGTAGGTTGGTACGGTCTACCCCTCATGTAAGGTGCTAGTGCTTCTGAAAGACTATGTCTCGGTCATCCGTTTCTCAAACACCATGTAGTGCGAGAAAACAAGCGGAGGCGATCGAGTCATGTGGGGAAAAGTGCGCAAACCTCTGCAGAGTGTATAAACTAATCATGGTTAGCCATGTCCCCGGTTATGGACATCTTGAGTATCTAGTACTTGATTATCATGTGAATCTCATCATGTTACTTTAATTAATATTGTTGGGTTTTAATGAGTACTTTTAATTGGGATTGAGAATGCTGTCAACCATTCTCAATGTTCAACAACCACCATGATAGTTAATTAAATTTATTCCTTTGCAGTAGGGAAAAATTGGCTTTATGCAAAAACTGTAACCATAGAGCTTTACTACCAGCCAAATATGCATGTAGTATAGCCTAGCTCCATTGTTATTCTCTATCTGTTACATTGCCAGCATATTCCATGTGCTGACCCATTTTCGGGCTGCAACTTTTCATGTTGCAGACTTTTCAGACGATGAGTAAGGTGCTTTTAGGTCGTGGTTCTATACTCAGTGATGCCGTTGGAGTTGATGGACTCGCTTATCTTCCAAGCCTTTCGCTGTTATCGTTTTAGATGGCCTTAAGCCATATTTATTTCAATAAGTTCTCTTTTGAGACATTCGATGTAATAAGTGTGTGATTGCTACTCTGTTATAAATCCTCCGAGTACTGTGTGGTGTCAGCATTACTGATCCAGGGATGACACTGAGCACAGAGACTTGACCGTCTGAGGTCGGGTCGCTACAAATCACAAGCAGCCCTCCTCCTGACAGAATAGGGATCAATGTTCCTCCACTCTCTCAATCCATTATCCTTCCTGAGCATCATGTTCTCAGCTAGTGGATGAGCATTGTGATGATCTGGGATCTTGGCTTTAGCTTCCTGAGCACTAGTGGATCATCATATATCTCAACCTTAGGCATTGGGGCCTTGTTCTTCTCAGTAGCAGAGATGTTTCTGGTAGACCTCTTAGGTGTAGCAACTTTGGGCTTGGAATTGGGCTTGGAGGGAGCAACTGTCTTCATAGCATCTGACATTAGTTTCTGTGTCTTTGTTGGAGGTGCTCTAGCTTCTAGTTCATCTTCCTCCTCATCATGATCATCTTCCCTCATGGAAGGTTTTCCAATAACTACATCAGTAGTCTTTCTAGCCCTCTTCTTCTTCTTGCTGACAGCTGCCTCTACATCACTTGGATCCTCCAAGGTGAATGTCATTGTTTCCTTTGGAGCTGATGCTTTGCTTGCCTTTGACAGTGGCACTTTCCTGACGGCAGTCATGTCCTTTGCACTTGGCCTAGTACTAGCGGAAGTACCATATTCCTTCATCAGTACTGCCTTCTTATTGGATGTGGCCTCACTAGCCACAAAATCTTCATCCTCATCATCTGAGGTTCTCTTCTTCTTAGTTCTTCTAACAGCCTTTGGTAGATCTGGAGAGCTCCTAATGCCCTCATAGTAGCTCTCATTGGGGCTGGAACCCTCATTGGGATCAAAATTCTGCTCTAACTAATTCTGACTGTCACTTGCACTTGACGTCTTGCAAAAGGACCCTGCGAATAGATGGGTATGGGCAGAGGAGAGGAGTTATCAAAAAAGTAGACAATTTTTCAAAAAAATTGAGTTCAAATCTTAGTTCTAGGTTTTCACAGAATGCATTTCAGAGCTACCGAGTTGGTCATCTCGGTGATACCGGAACCAAAACACTTCATTTTAGTTGGACCAAGACGTGGTTCGGTGTCTCCGAGTTGCTAGGGTTTCACTGTAACTTTACCTTCCGTCTCATCGATTAGTACGTTTCGGTGGAACCGAGTTTTACTTGTGGCCAAGGCCAAATCGGTGGGACCGAAAATTCCTATTCGGTCGGTCCGAGATGCATTCGGCGGAAACCTAAACCTATTTTTTTGCTTGAATCTATTCTAAGGAACTAATCTGGTGGATAGAGTAATCTCATTCGTGGCAAGATATATGGCAAAAAACTTGTGCATTGAATCAGGGAAAAGAGGCACGAGGAGATCGAATCTCACCCTAACTCGATAGAGATCCTCTATGGCGGTAACGGTGGGGCAGATTCCATTAGCGACGATGAAGTCCTGTGGCAAAGGCGCATAGGAGATGACAACAAAGATCCGGAGACCAGGGAGACGGCAACAATGAGGCACGGGTTCGTGACGTTTGAAGAAAAATTTAACCGTACGGTCCACTGGATATATATACCGGTATGCTATCAGTGGCACCGAGTGGAACAAATCGATGGCGCCGGAATGTGCAATTGCGTGCAGTTACAACAAATCGGTAGCGCTGAGTTGGTCTAATTGGTAGCACCGAGTTCAAAACCTAGATCAATCTTTATGATTTAGGTTCAACCGAGTTTGAATGTGTTGGTATGACCGAAAAGCATGAAGATGGTTTTGGAGGTCAGCCCTTGTCCGATCGGTGGCTCCGAGTGCTCCTCACCCTGAGGGTCTGAAAAAGACTTGTTCAATTCTTGTGATATAGCATGAAAAGAATTTGAGACAAGAAGAGCATATATAGCTAAAGAAGGTTCTTAGGAATTCTTGTACATCCACTTGGCTAACAAAAACCAAGACAATTGTTGACACACGAACACGTCACGTGTACCCACGACGCCGGGGGTGATGCACCGCAGCTCACGTCGAAGGAGACCCGACCGACAGCGCGATACGCAAGACAGTCGGCGGGCGCTTTTGCAGACCCAAAACCCCGCGCACTCGGGAGGGACCCCGTCAGGGATTGCGGCGGCTATGGGGTGCCCTAGGTCGATTCGCTCGCCCCTAGAGCCTCGGGATTCGCAGCTCTCAAACACGAAGAATAGCGAAGAACGAGAGAGAAAAACGGTGGAGAGATAAAACGTAGACAGGAAAAAGTAGTATATTGATTTGTTCGATTGTGTGTTGTTCAATCAGCCGTCACCCCGAACATATATAAGAGGCGGCTGGACTTCCCGTACAAGTAAAGGATTCATCTAGGCTTTCCTTACAAGAAAAATTACATCAATTCGCGTCCTAGAGTCCTAGTTCTATTCCAACTCGGATTCAGTCTGAATCTGGTCCAAACTCTGTCTTCCTTCTTGCGCAGGCCGCCGAGCTTGCATATGATCTCCGATCAAGACGGCCCAAATATCAAACTTGTGCGCCTCGATGATACGAACAACTCTCATGTTGATTACTTTTTCAAATAAGGCCATCTTGAATACTCTTCGAGGTCATCTTTACCTTCCAGTCGGACTCAGTCTTGCAGTAGACTGGATTATCCGAGTCTCATAGTGAACTTGTAGGCCATATACTATCTCCGATGATGATGACTCCAAAACCAAAGTTTACCGTCTTGATGATATGCATAATTTCTGTATTGAACACTTCTTCATCCGAGGTCATCTTGATAAACTTTCGGGCACATGTTCAGTTTCACTCGGATTCGAGTTCATCCACTCGTATATTAGAGACTTTCACTCGGACCATCCGACTGGACTTATTCACTCGGAAAACAATCTTTCACTCGGATGACTATATTTTTATTCGGATAATAATAAGTTCATCCGGTCAGCAAACTTCCACTCGACTGTTAATTTTCACTCGACCGGTAAATTTTCACTCGGATGATACGCTTTTTATCGATCGGTAAGTTTTTACTCGAAAGTTAAGCTTTCACTCGACCGGTAAGTTTTCACTCGGACGGCAAACTTTTCACTCGACCGAAAACATAGGCTGATCTTGATTTGTCTCCTCAAGTCCCATACGACCTCGGATTGGGACGAATTATATATGAAAATCGATCGTCTCGACGAGACGAAACTTTCTCGTGTTGAAGTTTTTCCGATTCAAGGAATTATTAAGGGCCGAATTGCTCACGCGACCCATCAGACAGGATGTTTGGTACTTCGCGACATATTTCCATTCAGATTCGGTCTGCAGTGTATCGCCTCTAACTTTTGCATACGAACTCGGATTGAGATGATTTATATATCAAAATCGATTGCCTCGACGAGACGAAGACAATTCCTTTAGAGTACTCCTCCATCCGAGGTCATCTTGAAGGCATGATCAGCCGAAAACCACTTGGAATATTGAATTCTACCACTCGGAATACAATTCCGGCCCCTAAGATGGAGTCAGGAGATGATAAACTAAACATCAAAGTTGTTCCACTTGGTGATGTGAAACTTTTCATGCTGAAAACTCTTTCACTTTGTATCTTGCCAAAATCAGGCGTCAACACATGCCCCCCTGTTTTTCGGCAAAGCTTGCACGCCGAAAAAATATGCATAGTGTTCGTTCTAAGGACGATGTCAACATTCCATCGGCCATTTATTTCCCTCGGGGTCCATAATTATATATCAGCCATGTTTGTGCTAAGGGCGATAATCGTATATCAGCCATTGCCTACTCAGGCTTCCTGCCACACACTCGGGTGGTACTTCTTCAAATATTTTCCGTTGAGAGCTCGGGGTAACAATGCCCCTTGTATTGATTCCACCAAATATGAATTTCCGAGAACAACTCTTGTAATCCTAAAAGTACCTTCCCAACTTGGAGACCACTTCCCGAATTTTCTATCTCTTGAACCAATCGGCAGAATCACTTTCCAGACGAGATCACCAACTTGAAAATTCTTCAACTTAACTTTCTTATTGTAAGCTATTGCAACCCTCAACTTGTCTCTCTCTATGGACTTCAAAGCAACCAAACGTTTATCAGCAACTTCATCAATATTGTCCATCATCAAGTTATAAAAGTCTACTGCCGATAAATCATTTTGTTTGGCTATTCTCAAAGCATTCAAATTTACTTCCACTAGTAAAACGGCCTCTTGACCATATACTAGCTCATATGGAGTTACCCTCATAGCACCATGCCGTGAAATTCTATGTGCCCATAAAGCTTTGTACAACAACTCATGCCATCTCCTCGGATTATCCTCAATCTTCTTCTTGATGAGCTTGATTAAAATTTTATTGCTAGACTCGGCTTGTCCATTAGCTTGGGCATAATACGGAGAGGAACTGATCAACTTTATATTATAAGATTTGGCAAACTCTCTGACTTGGTGTGACATAAAAGATGAACCTTGATCTATAGTTAACATTTGAGGAATACCGAATCTATGAATAATGTGTTCGATTATGAATTGAATTACCTCCGTATGTGTCATGTTCTTGAGAGGTACTGCTTCAGACCATTTAGTGAAATAATCAGTTGCCACCAATACGAACCGATGCCCTTTTGAGGAAGACGGGTGAATTTGTCCAATGAAATCTAAACCCCAACCTCTGAAAGGCCACGGTTTGATAATAGGATGTAACATAGCAGCAGGAGCCAATTGAATATCACCAAACTTTTGACAAGCTTCACACCCTTTATAATATCTGAAGCAATCATTAATCATAGTCGGCCAATAAAACCCAGCACGTCGCAATAACCATTTCATCTTGGGAGCCGACTGGTGAGTGCCACAAATACCTTCATGTACTTCTCCCATAGCAACTCTTGCCTGGTCCTCATCCAAACACTTTAGAAGAACATCATTGACTGTTCGGCGATAAAGACCATCATCTCTCATTGTATACTTGAAAGCCATACGCCGAACAGCCCTGTCCACCCTTTCACTCGGATTGCACAAGTAATCAACAATGGGCTTTCTCTAGTCGGAATTATCACCTGCACTAGATTTTTTGTTAATGGCCGAATCAGTGGGCTCAGGTTCGGCCTCTCCCATATTGGCAAGACAAGACATTGGTCTTTGAGAGATATGAAACATGCCGTGATCAACATGATATCCAGATGCTTGCTGTGCCAACTCATTCGCTTTCCAGTTGTCATGTCTAGATATATGTGCAATGCTAAAACAATCCAAAGTAGAAATTATATCTAGACATTTATCAAGATAAACATTAAGCAATTCGTCCAAACACTAAAAGACTCCGGATATTTGCTGCACCACTAGTAACGAATCACCATAAGCTTCAATATGTGTAACACCTATAGCAAGTAACATCTCTAAACCAAATAACAATGCTTCATATTCGGCTTGATTGTTTGTGCAAAAATATTCTAAGCGGCATGAGGCTTCAAAAACAGCACCATGAGTAGATATATAAACAATACCAACACCTTGGCCATTGCTACAAACTGAACCATCAAAGTATAATCTCCATGGCACTAATGAAACAAGGTTCATATCAACATCATGCTTATCATTAATCCGATGTTCAACAATGAAATTAGCAACAATTTGGCCTTTCATGGATTTTAGAGATTCATAAGCCAAATCATATTCAATCAAAGCATAAGCCCACTTGCCAATTCTACCACTAAGAATTGGCCTATGGAACATGTACTTAATGACATCGGTTTGACAAGCTACTACACAAGCACTCAGCACTAGGTAATGTCTCAATTTTGTGCAAGCATAATATAAGCATAGACATAGTTTTTCAATAAATGTATACCTTTTCTCGGCGTCCAATAAGCGTCTGCTCAAATACGTAATGGCATGCTCTTTTCCTTCGGTATCTTGAGTCAAAATAGCACCAATAACACCTTCCTCTGCTGCGATATAAAGCTTAAAAGGCTCTCTATACTTGGGTGCCTTCATCACCGGAGGAGTGCACAAATAATTCTTGATCATATCAAAGGCTTCTTGTTGTTTTCCCCCCCAAGTGAAATCAACATCATTCTTTAACCGAAGGATAGGAGTAAATGCATCAAATTTCCCTGACAGATTAGCTATGAACCTTCTCAAATAATTGACCTTGCCAAGGAACTTTTGCATATCTCTCTTGCATGTTGGATCCCTCCACTTTCTGTATGGCCTCTATCTTTTTGGGATCAATTTCGATGCCATCTTCATGAATAATGAAACCCAAAAATTTGCCAGCTGACACGCTGAATGCACATTTCAAAGGATTGATCTTCAGTCCATACTTTTTCATTCTTTCAAAAGCTAAACGCAAATCGGCCAAGTGAGATTCAAAAGCATCCGATTTGACAACAATATCATCAATATAAACTTCAAGTATGATACCTAGTAAATCATGAAAAATCAAATTCATAGCCCTTTGATATGTGGCTCTAGCATTTTTTAATCCAAATGTCATCACTATCCACTCGAATAAACCAAGGAAACCAGGACATCGGAAAGCTGTTTTGTACATGTCTTCTTCGGCCATAAAAATTTGATTGTATCCGGCATTACCATCTAAAAAGCTAATAACCTTATGTCCAGAAGCATCATTAATAAGCATATCGGCTATTGGCATGGGATACTCATCTTTGGGTGTAGCCCTATTCAAATCTCTGAAGTCAATGCACACCCTCAACTTGCCGGATCCCTTCTTCTCCACTGTGGCAATGTTAGAAATCCACTCGGCATACCTGCAAGGTCGAATGAAATTAGCTTCAAGCAGTCGACCGATCTCTTCCTTGATCCGGTCATATGTTTCTGGATTAAACTTTCTAGCCGATTGTTTATAAGGTCTAAAACCGGCCTTTAAAGGTAACCGATGCTCTACCAGATCTCGGCTTAAACCTGGCATCTCATGATATTCCCATGCAAAGCAACAAACATACTCTTTCAATAGCTTGATTAATTTAGCTTTACAATCGGCTTTCAAATTTTTGTTTATAAATGTCGGTCGACTGACCGATCTGTCTCCGATATCTACCTCTTCTAACGGATCGGCTGATGTAAAACCTTGTCCAAGTTTATCCATGTCATCCAACTCCTCAATAACTCATACATATCGTTCTCGCTGGACCGATATTTTACAAGATGTTTTTGTAACCACTCGGAACTAGAATCCATTGAAATATATCATACCCTGGAGCCGACTGCATTCAGTCGGCTTTAAAGAGACAGGCACGAAACCATTCTTGGTCGCACTGAGAAAATCAAACTCTGACAAATCACGTCCCGTCAAGCAAGTAGCATTGGGATGTTGCCAATCCACCGATGCATCGGCCAAAGCAACACAGGCCGAATTATCTGCATGAATGACTTCCACTTCATCATCAACCCATTGGATCAGAAACTGGTGCATAGTGGATGGCACGCACTGGTTTGCATGAACCCAATCACGGCCTAGTATGACGTTGTAGTTACCTTGCACCTCAGCAACAAAGAATGCAGTAGCAAAAGTTTTGCTTCCGACTGTAAGCTCCACATATATCACACCTTTGGCTTCAGTTTTATCTTTGCCTTCAAACTCGTTGAGCACCATATTGGTCTTGATCAATTCTTCATCAGGAAAACCCAATTTCTTGAAGACTGAATAGGGCATAAGATTTACCACGGCACCTCCATCAACAAGCATCCGAGTGAGCGGCGACCCATTGATATGACCTCTGAGATACAACGGTTTCAGATGTGTTACTAGGTATTTTGGCTTCTCGTATATTGCGTTTTTAGGGCCAAAATCCAGCTGAGCCACTTCCCCTTCCTCATCTACAGCACGAAACTCAGCAGGTAAGTAATATACCATATTGATATCCATACCTTCATGAACCGGTGTGGACTCATAATCCAACATATCAGCCTCTTCTTCAAGTGGATCGACAGATTCTAAAATCTGGCCGAGTGAAGGAGAAGTAAGAAGTGTCACAGACGATGTAATAGCTATCGCATCATCCTCCTTGGGTGGTGTAGGCACTTCTGTGATAGACGTAGAAGCTGATGTATCTTATATTTGTTTAGGCCTCCACACTTGTTTTGCTGGAACCATGGGCCGAGTGTCATTGAACAACTTATCCCTTTGCTTCTCGGCCTCCTACGCTGCCATCTCTTGACTCCTTAACCTCTGTAGTTTCCTCTTTTGTGTCTTTGTTAGCCCTAGAGGACACCACTTTGGTCGAGTGTATTTAGCATCTCTCACCTTTACTTGGCTGGTGCTTGCTTCATGGTCATTAGCCGAGTGCTTTGGCGCGATAGCAAGTGTTGGCTCAGTCGAGTGGTTATGCATGGTCGGCTGTTGTATGGGGAATGTTTCGGTGCCCAAGATAAGTGAGTCGACATCCATTTTCTCCTTGCCTTTTCCCGACTCAACTGCTGCAACACTTGGTGACTTAACACGCCATTCTTTTCGACTTTCCAGATGCATGAAATTTCCACTCGGGCGCACCTTTTTACTCGGATGGATGTCACTCTGATGGAATCCACTCGGCTGGAATTCACTCGGAAGGATTTCACTCGGATGAAACCTACCCATCCATATTTTTTCATTTGGATAGCTTCCACCTGGGTGCATTCTTACACTAGGATAGTCTCTACTCGGTCGCATATTTTGACCAGCCGACTGATAGTCACCGATGTTCAGTCGGCCATTATATGAGTAATCAAGTCGATTCCACATAGATTGACTCTGCTCTTCTGAAAATTGTGCCCTTGGTCCACTCGATTTCACATACTGACTGAATATATCATCTGATGGTGACCTTGGTCGTTTCAAGTATGATGGCCGGTTAGAGCTGGAACCAGCCGACTAATTAGCATATTCGGACAGCAACATATCAAAAGTTGGCTTGATCCGCTTGCGTTGCACTTTAGCTTCATTCCTCTTCCATTTGCCAACTTCTGGACTCTTGGGCTTGACAAATTTAACTCGAGTGTCCTGTTGCACCTGTGTTTGCCCCCTGAGCGTAGGATTCTTGATGGTGATCTTGATCACTTCCTTGCCATCGGGTTGCTTATCAAGCACAACATGTCTCCCCAATACCTTGTCGCCCTCCTTGTCTTTCCTGGGCTCACCAACAATGACATTAGCTTTATTAGCAGATTCGGTTACCTCCGGCCGAATGAGAAGCTTCTTCCCTTCTAAATCCATGGTGTTCATTGGAAAGGGCTGTTTATCAACTTGCATCTCAGAAAAGTTCAATCGTCCGTCATTACTGACCGATTGTATCTGTCATCGAAAAACATTGCAATCGTTAGTAGCATGAGAAAAAGAATTATGATACTTGCAATAAGCATGCCGTTTCAGCTCTTCAAACGGTGGTAAACTATGAGATATTCTAGTAATCTTAGCCTGCAGCAAAGCATCAAATATTCTATCACACTTAGCAATGTTAAAAGTAAACTTCATCTCTTCATCACGATTCTTATGAATCGGTTTTAGATCATTGCAAGTAAAGGGTTTGGCCTTAGATGGCCAAACAAATTCAGTAGCAAAAACATCACCCTCATCGTCCGAGTGATCACTATCATATTCCACCATATTCATCTTTGGACGATCGGCTTTGTATCTATGCACTTCTTTGAGATCTTTGCTTCGGCTTTCCTGAGCCAAAGCCCTTTGTAAGACTTGGTTAATATTTAAGAACTCGTAGCCTTCTAGCTTTTCTCTAATGGGAGTTCTAAAACCACTCAGCACTAGGTCTACCAAGTCTCTCTCGGTTATCACCAAACTAAAACATCGGTTTTTCGTTTCTCTGAATCTCTTGACGTAATCAGAGACCGATTCATCATGCTTCTGTTTAACCGATGTTAGATGTGACAACTTGAGTTCATTATCGCCGCTGTAAAAGTGATCATGAAATTTCTGCTCTAGCTGCGACCAAACTCGAACGGAACCATGTGGTAAAGAAGAAAACAATGAAAATGTGGTACCAGTTAATGATAAAGGAAATAAACGCACTTTCAACTCATTTAGTGAGCCTGCTTCACCTAATTGTTCCAAGTATTGACTAACATGCTCCCATGTGGTTTTTGTGCCCTCTCCATTGAACTTAACAAAATCTGGAATTTTATATCCTCGAGGGCACTGGATGGCATCAAAGTATTCGGGGTACTGCTTTTGGTAAATCCGATTCCGAGGTAACTCAACCCCAAAATTCTCTAGAAGCATCTTAGCCATCTCCTCTCTAAGATTAGCTAGACCATCATCCATAGTGGACGATGAAACTTGTGGCAGTGGCATAGGAGGAGTAGGACTACTAGTTGTAGGTAGGAACTGTGGCATGTATGTCGACCCATAATTTGCTAGTGGTCGAGTGGTTGTAGCTGTAGGTAAGGTTGGGTTCGGCGTTGCCACCGAACCTGGCATGCTCATAATAGGATTAATCGGTGCAACCACAATCTGATTTGTTTGGGTAGGATAATAAGTCATCGGCACGGGAGGCACCGATGAGATAGGTAAAGCCAGATTAGGGTTTTGCACACTAGCAGCTACACCATCATTACCACTAGTCGATTGAGATGTATTCTTCTGAGCATTAGTATTTTCTATGAAAGTTTGATAGACTAGATTGTTACCATCAGCAATACGACTTTCAATCTCAGCCCACTACTCAGGAGAAAAGGCAGTACTTACAGAGGGTTTAACCTGCTCGGCCTGAAGAGGAGGGAACTTGATTTCTTCAATCGGAGTGATGTTGCCTTGGCGATCCTTCTTGAACTTTGCAAGGAACTCCTGCAAATCCTTCTCTTTGCGCGCCTTCTTGTACTCCTCATAGACTTGGCGATGATCGGCCGATATCTCATCAAGACTGGGCTTAATGATGTTATCGGCGTCTACCTCAGATGGCTTGGGAAGATCGGACATGGTGGATGATGATGATTGATCTTCTGTCCCCAGCGGAGTCGCCAAAAAGTGTGTTGACACACAAACACGTCACGTGTACCCTCAACGCCGGGGGTGATGCACCGCAGCTCACGTCGAAGGAGACCCGACCGACAGCGCGATACGCAAGACAGTCGACAGGAGCTTTTGCAGACCCGAAACCCCATGCACCCGGAGGGACCCCGTCAGGGATTGCGGCGGCTATGGACTGCACTAGGTCGATTCGCTCGCACCTAGAGCCTCGGGATTCGCAGCTCTCAAACACAAAGAACAGCAAAGAATGAGAGAGAAAAACGGTGGAGAGATAAAACGTAGAGAGGAAAAAGTAGTATATTGATTTGTTCGATTGTGTGTTGTTCAATCGGCCGTCACCCCCAACATATATAAGAGGCGGCTGGACTTCCCGTACAAGTAAAGGATTCATCTAGGCTTTCCTTACAAGAAAAATTACATCAATTCGCGTCCTAGAGTCCTAGTTCTATTCCAACTCGGATTCAGTCATAATCTGGCCCAAACTCTGTCTTCCTTCTTGCACGGGCCGCCGATCTTGCATATGATCTCCGATCAAGACAGCCCAAATATCAAACATGTGCGCCTCGATGATACGAACAACTCTCATGTTGATTACTTTTTCAAATAAGGCCATCTTGAATACTCTTCGAGGTCATCTTTACCTTCCAGTTGGACTCGGTCTTGCAGTAGACTGGATTATCCGAGTCTCATAGTGAACTTGTAGGCCATATACTATCTCCGATGATGATGACTCCAAAACCAAAGTTTACCGTCTTGATGATATGCATAATTTTTGTATTGAACACTTCTTCATCCGAGGTCATCTTGATAAACTTTCGGGAACATATTCAGTTTCACTCGGATTCGAGCTCATCCACTCGGATATTAGAGACTTTCACTCAGACCATCCGACTGGACTTTTTCACTCGGATGACTATATTTTTATTCGGATAATAATAAGTTCATCCGGTCAGCAAACTTCCACTCGACCGGTAATTTTCACTCGACCGGTAAATTTTCACTCGGATGATACGCTTTTTATTGATCGGTAAGTTTTTTACTCGAAAGTTAAGCTTTCACTCGACCGGTAAGTTTTCACTCGGACGGCAAGCTTTTCACTCGACCGAAAACATAGGCTGATCTTGATTTGTCTCCTCAAGTCCCATACGACCTCGGATTGAGACGAATTATATATGAAAATCGATCGGCTCGACAAGATGAAACTTTCTCGTGAAGTTTTTCCGATTCAAGGACTTCTTAAGGGCCGAATTGCTTGCGCGACCCATCAGGCAGGATGTTTGGTACTTCGCGACATATTTCCATTCAGATTCGGTCTGCAGTGTATCGGCTCTAACTTTTGCATACGAACTCGGATTGAGATGATTTATATATCAAAATCGATTGCCTCGACGTGACGAAGACAATTATTTTAGAGTACTCCTTCATCCGAGGTCGTATTGAAGGCATGATCGGCCGAAAACCACTCGGAATATTGAATTCTGCCACTCGGAATACAATTTCGGCCCCTAAGATGGAGTCGGATGATGATAACCTAAACATCAAAGTTGTTCCACTCCGTGATGTGAAACTTTTCATGCTGAAAACCCTTTCACTCTGTATCTTGCCAAAATCAGGCGTCAACAACAATCAAAACAACAAATGGATGTCCTCGAATGGAGAAAATATGCAATCAACATGCTCACCACAATAAAAATAGCAAATGAAATATGTGTCAAACATGCACAACCAATTCTATCATCTATCAAGCAATTGACGATGACTATGTCATCTATATATGAGTATTGACTTAGGAGTCAAATGAGAACATTTGATCATACGTCATACTCATCGTTTAAGCACAAGTGGGGTTACCACTTTTACATGAAGCAGTAATGTGTTCACACAATTAGAGTTGCTTTAGCTCAATTTTTACAGCAAAGCTCCCCCTAAATGTGATATCCCCCAAAGAGGGATGAACTAACCTTGGGTTTTGTCGATGATGATTCATGTTGTAAGTGCATCTAGTGCCCCTTAGTGATTTTGGTGTATTGAAGACTTATAGGTTAAGGGACTAATATGTTTGTGAGTGTACACAGGCTCTATAAGTCGATGAGGAGTTTGATAGTTACAGTGAAAGTCGACACCTAAAAATGAATGTCTTCAGTTGAAGACTTTGGTTCTCCTGAAGACATTGAAAGTGAAGAAATTGGTGTGACCTTGGAGACTTGGATATTCATGCGAGGATTATGAAGCATGAAGACTTTTGTTTTCGTAGTTTCATTTTCTATTTCTTGAGTCATACGAAACACCGTACTATTAAAGAGGGTCGAGGTAATACTAAGGAAACTAATTTCCAAGTGATGCTCATCTCAAATCCTACACCTACCCAATCCTTTCGAGTGAAGCCATTGGAAATCTCATATAAGTTCAGTCCATTTCTTCAGTGACAGAGACGAAGATCTTCTGGTCTCTGAGGAATTTGTTCTGACTGAGGAGTTAGGAATTTGCCAGTGCGGATTGCCTACACAATGAGGAACATGATAACCCTAAGGAATTCAAACCTCAAATCCTACCGTTGTTGTGCTACGTGCCAACTGTCCAAAATATCCTACCACCTAACGGTCATATCCTTTAAGGGCATTTATGTCTTATCATGTCAGGCTGCTCCCTAGGCTATAAATAGCCGCTCCCTACAACCACTAGCTGGTTGGCTGCTCTGAGAGAAACTAACACTTGTCAATTGAGAGCATCCCATCCTCCGAGGACTTTGAGCAAAAATAATCAAGTGAGGAAAACCCAAACCCAAACTTACAAACCCAAAGTGATTGAGCATCACTGAAGAGATTGTTCATGTGTGGAACCGACGCTTGTTACCTTTGAGGACTGTGTATCCTCCAGACGGTTAGGCGTCATGGTCTGAGCATCCAAGAGGAATTGTTGATCACCGAGTGACCGAGTCTATGAAGGTTTGGAAGTCACCTATGAAGACTTTGTGTGATCTTAGCTCAAGGAGAATACGGTGAGGACTGTGTGTCCGGGACTGTGTGTCCTCGAGTCTAAATACTCACCTGCTCCAACTAGATGTACAACTGTCACGGTAGTTGGAACTAGTCTACCAAATCATTGTCTTCACCAAGCCTACTAGTTCTATTTCCTCAACCCCTTCATTTCCTCATTCATGTGTTGATGAACCTGATCATTACTGTTTGAAGACTTTGACTGAAGACTTTCTATATTTCCTCAATCCAATTTCTTTAGTCACATTGTCTTTAGCTTGCTTATCCTGTGTTTACGCTTTCTATACTCTGTGTTTGTCTTACATTTCATCATGATGATTATGCTATTACTTTGTTATGCTTATACCTGAGTACTTATACCGCTGCTTGTAGTTCATGACTTAGGAATTTCCTCACCCTGAAATTCCCCAGTGATGAATTTGTAAAAATCGCTTATTCACCCCCCTCTAGTCGACTTAACGCACTTTCAATTGGTATCATAGCAAGGTACTCCCTTGTTCTGTGTGATTTTGGTTTAACCGCCTGGAGTTTTAGTTATATCGACTGCAGGTATGATCAAGGTCTCGGCTGGGTGTCCTACCTTTGATGGGACATACTACCCCTTCTGGAACAACAAGATGCACATGCATCTTGAGGCAATTGATAACAATCTCTAGTATGCTGTGGAGAATGGCATTCCCTCAGTCACTCCGCCTATGAATGTTGCTGATGTGAAGAGATTCAACCAACTCGATTCTCAAGCGAAGAATATCATATGTGGCCATCTAAGCAAAGGATAGTACGGCAGAGTGAGTGCCCTGGAAATTGCCAAGCTGATTTGGGACAGGCTGTCCAAGGTCAACGAAGGAGTCTCAACACAACATGACTCCCGAGTTGATGTTCTTAGCAATATTTTCAACCGCTTCGAAAGACTCGACAATGAAAATGTTCAGCAAACCTTCGATCGCCTCACTGACATCTCAAATGAGCTTCAAGCACTTGGTGCCACTGACATCACCGATCATGAGGTGGTAAAAAAATTGCTGAGATCACTTGATTCCTCATTCGATACTCTTGCACTGATGATTCAAGAGCGAGCTGATTACAAGTCACTAGATCCCGCTGATATCCTCGAGAGGCTAAACACTCATGAGTTCCAGCTTGCTGAGAAGAGAGACCTTTATGGACCGAGCTATGGAAGATCACATGCACTGAAGGCCAAGTCAGTCTCTGAGTCTGAAGCTGAAGACTCTAGTAGCAGCCTTGATGATCCTGAAGAACTGAGCTAGGAGCTAGCAAAGCTCGTGAGGAAATTCCAGAAGTTCTCTTGCCATGGTCGCTCTGGAAAGTCTTCAAGAAATGATGATTCCTCATCTCGTGACTACAAAAAGAGAACTTGCAACAAATGCAAGAAACTTGGTCACTACATGTCTGATTGTCCTCTGTGGGAAAAGGAATCAAAGAAGGAGTACAAAGATGACGATTCTGATGGCTCAAAGAAGAAGAAACCTTCAAAGTCTTCATCATCCAAATCTTCAAAGTCTTCATCTCACAAGAAGAGCAGTTCCAAGAAGGCCCGGGCATTCATTGGCAAGGAAATGGACTCTGAAGCTGAATCTGAGCAAATGTGGAAGAGGAGGAATCTGAGGAATCAGACTCTGGTGTGGCAAGCTTAGCCCCGGCAACTGCTTACGTCAGCAAGTCCATCTTCAACACTAAAGAAAATGACCTCCCCAACTCTGTTGACAAGAGCGTCGATGACTATGCTCCTACCTACTGCTTCATGGCAAAAGGTGCCAAGGTACTCAAGCATTCCCCCTCTGACTCTAGTGAGGATGAATCTTATGACAATCTCAAGCCTAGCTATTCCAAACTTGCTAAAATTGTTGTTAAACAACAGAAGGCTTTAGAAAAGATTCAAAATCAACTAGACAGAAGCGATGACCTGTTGGGTGAGGAATTGAAGTGAACCAAGACTCCGACAGATAATCTTCAGAGACATCAAACTAGGTTTGACAACCTTCAAAATCAACATAACACTCTCTTAAGTGATCATGAGAAGCTTTCTTATGAATTTCTTCAGAGAAAGCAAGATCTTGAGAAGTTAAAAGCGAGTTATGAAGATCTTCAGAAGGAAAACGACTCATTGCTTGCTCAACAGATCAGTTCCGCTCAAGAAGAATTTATTCCACCATGTCTGAAATGCATTGACCATGAATCTGCTAATTCATCACCTGAATGTTCAAATGCTTCTATTGCTGCAAATTCTTCAACTGTCTCTGTGGTCACAAATTCTTCATTTGAGGATACCGCAAATATCACCGACGATAATGCAGGGCTGAAGGAATTGTATGTGACAGGCATTTACAAAAGCCTCAAAGGGCATCAGACTCTATGTGATGTGCTCAAAAAGCAGATCTTGAATAGGAACCCTAGGAAAGAGGGTATTGCCTTTGAGAGGAAACTCAATGCTGATGGGACCTACTGGAAACCTGAGCAGTATCCCAAAACCTCATGGGTTGCTGCGAAAGGACCTCCTGTAGATACATGCACTCTATCTGGCTTTACTTGTGATTCTTCATATTCCTTTGATGAGTCATTTGACTCCAACTATAAACTGTTTAAGAATCAGAATGGTGAAGTATTTGCTCGATATGTTGGAACTAACTGCAGGAACGGTCCCCCTATGAAGAAAATTTGGGTTCCTAAAAGGTGCCTTGAAAATCTTCAGGTGAATGTCATCATGACACCACCCATGAAGAATAGGAACCCAAGATCAAATTCTTCATATGAATCAAAACCTTCATATGGATCCAAGTCCTCATATGGACCAAATTCTTCATCTGGTCAAATTCCTCACGTGGATCAAAATCCTCATATGAACATCATCATGCTAACACTTCTGTTTCACAGGGAAAGTCTAAAGGCCATGAATATGTGCATTATTCTTCAAACCATTATGTTCATAAGTCCTCGATGAATTTCTCTGCTTATTCATATGCTTATCCTAACCACTCTTCTGTGAAATGAAGTGCACTGGCTTCAATGCCATCGTTTTCTTATGGAGCTCCTAGAATGATGAATTCTTTGCCACCCCTCTAGATGTGGGTGGTGAAGAAAAAGAACTAATCTCTTATGCAGGGTCAGGTCTCCAGATGAATTTGATCGTGTGAAGAAATTGCTGGAGACCCAAATGTGCTTGAATGGACGCAAGCTAATCATGAAGAAATGAATCACTCATTTCTCACGTCCTCATATTACTATGTCTATTACTGTTGATGAAATTGATATCATATTCTCTAGTTCCTCGAAGACTATCATGACCACTTCACGTCCCTTTGAATTACTTATATGGATCTCTTTGGCCCTAATCATTATGCCACGTTCTCTAGTTCTGCATCATTATATGGCTTTGTCATAGTTGATGACTATTCTCGTTACACATGGGTGCATATCATCACTTACAAAAATGAAGTGCAGGAAGTCATCAAATGATTTTCCTCAAGAGCTACTACTACCTTTGGTGTGAAGATAAAGCATATCAGGAGTGATAATGGAATGGAGTTCAAGAACACTGGCCTCGATGAATATCTTGATATACTTGGTATTACTCACGAGTTATCTGCTCCCTACACTCCTTAGCAGAATGGCATCATGGAGCGCAAGAACAGAACTCTTGTTGAGATGGTTCACACCATGCTTGATGAATACAAGACACCTCAGCGTTTCAGGCCTGAAGCCATTGATACTGCATGCCACATCATCAACAGGATATATCTTCACAAATTCTTCAAAAGGAGCTCATATGAACTCCTCACTGACAAGAAACCCAATGTAAGTTATTTCAAAGTCTTCGGTGCTAAATGCTGGATTAGAGATCCTCACCATCACTCTAAATTTGCACCAAAAGCACATGAGGGTTTTATGCTTGGTTACGGAAAGGACTCGCACACCTACAGAGTCTTCAACATCAATCATCACAAGATTGTTGAAACTGTAGATGTGCGGTTCGATGAAACTAATGGCTCACAAAGAGAGCACCTACCTCCTGTGCTAGATGAAATGTCACCTGAGGTGTCCATCAAGTTCAAAGCTACTGAGGATGTCATCCCTACCGAAGAATCTGCTGAAGAAGTCATTCCGGACCATGAAGAAAATCACACTAGTGCTACTGAAGAAACTGGTCCTAAAGAAATTGCTGGGCCTAAGCAAAGTCGTCAACCTACACATCCTCGCGTTGCAAACGAAGTGCAGATCGAGAAGATCATCAATGACATCAACGCACCAGGTCCTCTCACGCGCTCAAAAGCTTCACATTTATCTAACTTTTGTGGGCATTTTGCGTTTATCTCTATCACAGAACCCATGAAAGTTGATGAAGCATTCATGGAATCTGAGTGGATTCAAGCCATGCAAGATGAATTGCATCAATTCGAGCTCAATGTGTGAGAGCTTGTCAAGCGACCAGACCCATGCAAGCACAATGTCATTGGTACCAAATGGACCTACCGCAACAAAGAAGAATAAAATGACCTTGTGGTGAGGAATAAGGCTCATCTTGTAACTCAAGGCTACACACAGGTTGAAGGAATTGATTTCGATGAAACTTTTGCACCTATTGCTAGACTTGAGGCTATTCGCATATTGCTTGCTTACTCTAACCATCATAATATCATCTTACATCAAATGGATGTGAAAAGTGCATTCCTCAATGGTAAGCTTGAGGAAGAAGTATATGTTGCTCAACCACCAGGTTTTGAGGATCCAAAATTTCCAGATCACGTCTACAGACTCAACAAGGCCCTCTATGGCCTCAAGCAAGCACCTCGGGCGTGGTATGACACACTGAAGGAATTCCTCATGAAGAAAGGCTTCAAACCCGGTTCACTAGATCCAACTCTTTTCACCAAAGCATATGATGATGAATTATTCGTGTGCCAAATATATGTTGATGATATTATCTTTGGCTGTACTAACCAACATTACAGTGACAAATTTGCCTATATGATGAGTGAAGAATATCAAATTTCTATGATGGGAGAATTAAAATTCTTCTTAGGTCTCCAAATTTGTCAACAATACAATGGCATATTCATTTCTCAAGAGAAATACCTCAAGGATGTGTTGAGGAAATTCGGCATGCAAGATTGCAAAGGCCTCAAAATCCCTATGCCCACAAATGGCCATCTATGCACTGATGAAAATGGTAAAGACTTAGATCAAAAGGTATACCGCTCCATGATTGGCTCTTTATTGTACCTATGTGCATCTAGGCCGGATATTATGCTTAGTGTTTGCATGTGTGCCCGATTTCAAGCTACACCAAATGAATCACACCATAAGGTTGTGAAGCATATTCTTCGATATCTTGCTCACACACCAACACTTGGATTATGGTATCCCAAGGGCTCTTCCTTTGATCTCATTGGATATTCAGACTCTGACTATGCTGGTGATCGGGTGGACCACAAGTCAACGTCGGGCACATGTCATTTCCTCGGACGATCCTTGGTATGTTGGTCCTAGAAGAAGCAGAATTGCGTATCACTCTCTACTACTGAACCTGAGTACATTGATGTTGGATCTTGCTGTACTCAATTGTTGTGGATGAAGCAAACCCTCAAGGACTATGGCATCAATGTGAAGAATGTGCCACTCTACTGCGACAATGAGAGTGCTATCAAGATTGCACACAACCCAGTTCAGCACTCGAAGACAAAGCACATCCAGATTTGTCATCATTTTCTTCGTGACCATGTGTTGAAGGGCGACATCTCCATCGACCACGCAAATACTGAAGACCAGCTGGCCGATATCTTCACAAAGCCCTTGGATGAGAAGAGATTTAGCAAGTTGCGGTGTGAGCTAAATATCTTAGAGTCTTCTAATGTGGTTTGAAAAGGACACAAATCCTAACACTTATGCAAACTTGATGACTTAGATTTGCAACACATGAAGTAACGGTTTTCTTCAATCAATGAAGACTAACCCTCTAAGTGTGAAGAAAATAATGAAGAATTTGATTCTCAGAACCCTATGACAATTGTGCGTGGTGTCTGAAATCATTATTCTTATACGGTGGGTTACGCCACCAACCAAAAGTTGAAAATCTTCAATTTGAGTTTTTCTTCATTTTTGAAATTCCTCAGTTTTTCAAATTTGCATTGTCTCCGCTCTTTTCGGTGTTGTTCCTCATTGACTATATATATATACTTGAGTTTATATCCTCTACAACATTCACTTATTGCTAATTCTTCAAGTTGATTTTTCTGCTAAGTGAATGTGATCGGACCCTTTCCCCCTCTATGCTAAACTCAACCCAGTCTGTTAACAAATTCTTCATGTGTGTTCTATTTGAAACCCGTTCAAAATATTCACTGTGTCCTTGTCAGCTGAAGAAATTGGGAACGAAACTTTAAAATATTCTTATCTAAATTTTCAGCTTTTGCTGCTCAAACCAATTCACTTCCCACGATAAGAGTTATCTATTCACCCACGATCTTACACGATCTTCACCACACTGTATGTGGGTGACACATGTCGCTAGGATGAGAAGGGTCAGGGGCACGCTCGTCCATTTTCCTTGGGCGAGCGGTTTTCACTACGGCTATAAATACCCCTCACCCTCCTTAGACTGCATTTACCCCGCTCGATCTCACTCACCTTGCTCGAGCTCTCAAGCCCTAGCGCCGCCGCTACCTTCATTGTCGCCGGTGAGGAAGAGCTTCACTGCCTCGACCTCGTCGCCGTCGTACTCACACCGGCCGTGGACGTCTTCTCTCCGTCGTGGCTGTAGCCATCTTCCTCCGCCAAGTTAGGGCGTGGAATATCTGGACTGACGAATTTCTAAATCTACACTCCTAGTTTGTCGTGTTCTTCGTCAAGGGTAATTAAAAGTTACTTTTGCTGCCTTTGTTACTACTGATGATTTTCATCAAATCTTCAAAAGGTGTTTATTATTCAACTTCCAGATTCTAAACACCTCGCACAATCATCTGTTCTTGATCTGTTTCTCTAAGTGACGTTTTTTTTCTTGATTCCTCAATTGTGTGAATCTCACAATCTGCACAACTCTGGAACCTAAGTCAAAGAATGCTTAGTGAAATTCTTCAAGACACATCTAGTCAATTTCCTCAAACTTGTTCCGTTTTGCAAAAACTTCTGAGAACGCATATGACCTCTCCAAATTCTTCGCACCTATACTCTGTTCACAGGTACACATGTCTGCTACTGAATCACTAGGTTCTCATCAACTTAACTCATTTGCAGCATTCCTCGAAGAAAAGCTGCATACTTCCTTAGAGAACTCAATAGTTCAAATTCCTCAGCTAAAGAAAATGGCAGATGGCAAAAGACCTCAGAAGGGAGTAAAGAAACTGGAAGTCAACACTGCTTTTGAGATCCCTGCTTACATTTATGCAGGGTACTCCACGCCTGATGAGGCAACTCATGGGAAAGAAACCAAGAATGAGCGCAAGGTGCGCATACAGAAAATTGAACGAAGATGGGCACAGGAATGGAGGGAGTACAGATATGTTACTCCAAAATATATGAAGAAATTCACTCTAAACCCTCCTTGCCCAAGACCTCCGTTGGCACCTGGCCAAAGAGCTGATCCCACAAGCATCAAACATGGTGAGGATTATGCTAATGAATGGGCCAAGCAGCAAGCCAAGTTGTCCAAGCAGGCCAAATAAGCAGTGAAGAAATTCAATGAAGATTCTGCAGCTGCCGCTGCTGAGGCTACCACAAGCAAGAAGGCTGTGCCCAAGAAGCTTTCCCGCAAACCTCAAACCTCAGCAATGCCCTCACGGCCAAGCTCATCAGTGCCCTCACGGCAAATACCTCAAGCTGCGCCAGTTCCTCAGGTTGAAAACCACTCAGCTCCTCTGAGAAAGTCCTCGGCACCTGTGCATCTCGCCACTTGCCAAAGGACCACAGGCATCTCAATTGCCTCGGGAGCTTCTGCAAGTTCTTCACCTCCTCATCTGTCTTCAAAAAGCCCCTCTTTGCTGAAGACCAAGGTCACTGCAGGACGAGGCACTAGACCAAGTCCTCACAAGAAACAAGTTGCCTTCCAACTACCATCTGATGATGATGAGGCTGATGATGATGAATTAGCCGAACTCATCAAGGATAGACAGCAAAGGGCCGCTAGACCCAAGGGAAGTGATGTGCCTCTTCTATTGGATCCAAAGAAGATCCTGGATTTCATTGACCTCTGGCACAATGACCCGAACACTCCTTTGCCAGAGCTATACCTCATTCCTAGACAAAGTCACATGTTGACGATGTTCATCGCCTAAGAAAAATGGAAATATGATCAAGCCAGGACTGCGAAGAAAGCCCAGTAATGGAAACATCACTTTTTGAAGGACAACGTTCTGAGGCTATCACTTAAGCAACTTGTCCAATGCAATCTAATATCAAGAAGCTCAGTGATGAATTTGACGCCTACAAGGCAGAATGGCTGGGAGCCAAAGTTAGATTTGTCAAAATGGAGAAGAAATTCACTTCCAATGTTGCTGATCCAACGCACATTGAAATTCCTCCGGCTGAAGCATCTGCACAGTCGACTGAAGAACATGCCAGCACCGCTGATGAAAATCAGGCTGGTGATGAAACTGCAAGCACCAGGGCTGAAGAAATTCCAGCCGCTGAAGAAACTGTCAGGGCAACCACTAGTGTTGCGCCTGAAGAACAAGTCAGGCCAGCTGAAGCATCTAAAGCTGTGCCTGAAGAAGCTGAACAAGACAAGACAACTGCATCAGTTGTGCCTGAAGAAATTGCTCCAATTTCCTCTGCTCCTCCTGCACGAACACTGAGCGAGCTTCTCTAAAGAAAAGGAAAGCATGTGCTTCCTCAGAATCTTCTGCACCCAAGAAGGCGAAGATTTTGACAAGCTCACTTGAGAACCCAATTGATGTTGTTCCTCTCTCAAGCATGCCATCGAAGGAACTCATTCCTTTTGGTGAAGATTATGAGATTCCAAATGAATCTGATGAAGAAAATTCTTCTATTGCTTCGACAGAGCATATGGATGAAGAAATTGAAGTGGACACTATCACTTCAACTCCCCTGGTATCATCGACAATGCCTTAGTTCACAGCTAAAGAGGCAGACATTGAAGAAATGGAAGAAGATGAAGATGTGGACATTGGGGCACCACACCTGTGATGAACGATGACTTTTGGGACATTCAGCACCCCAACTGTCCTATGTTCACACCGCTTCAACAAATTCCTTAGTTCCCAGTCTCTACTGAAGTTCAGATGGGCTCTGATGAAAGTCATACTACCCCTTCCATTCCTGAAGAAATTTCGGCCACTAGTGCTGATGACAAAGCTGCTGAAGAAATGGAGACCCAGGCTGCTAATGAAGCAGAAACTGAAATTCCTCAGCCTGTGGCTCCAGAGATTGAGATTCCTGAGGTTATTCTGCAATTAACTGATACTCCTCAGCCGAAGCCGAAGAATCCATTCTCAAAGACGCCAAAATTCAAGGCTGATGACTTCTTCCAGGAGAATGTGTTCTTCATCGACTACAACCCTTATGACGCTGCTCGTCTTAGAAGGAAGCGTTTCTGGACTGCCAGCCAAGCAAACTTCTATTCTTCACTTCTTTTCAATAAGGACAAATTCTTCGACTATGAGCACATTCCTCATGTGGATATGGAATCACTGCCGTGCTTCACACCAGTCCTCAGTGTTATTCATGACACTGGATTGCTCAACTTCTGCACCGACATCTGTGATTGGAATGAAGAACTCATTCTTCAGTTCTATGTGACGCTACACATCACTGGCAATGCTGACGATGTGAACTCTTGGGTGTTGGACTGGATGACAGAAAACACTCACTTTAAAGCACTGGCCTTTGAATTGCTTCATGCCCTCCCTGTCAGTCCTCCCCTTGAAGGTGCTCATCTTATCTATCATGAACCTGAGCTGGCTGATCATTTCATGCAAGTGTTGATGAAACCACTGAAGCCCGGTCAAGCCTCAAGGACCAAATTCCTCGTGGAGGAATTTCTATATGTGCCTCGGACTGTCTATCACATTCTAACCAAGACACTCAGTCCTATCAAAGGCCATGACTTGAATGATGAAGAATTTGTTGGCATCATGAAGAATTTGCTATTCAACATAATGCATGGTGTTCCAGTAAACTACCATGACTTCTTCATGAGGACTCTGGCAAGTGTTGCACTGTCTCCCTTTGAATTGAAGCCTTACGCTCCCTGGATTACGAGATTCCTCAGATCAAGGACTTCAATCAACTACGAAGCTGACACACTCAACCATGACAGTTACTTGCCCCCTATTGAAGTCCTCAAGCGGACATTTTCCTCAGCTGATGAAAAGGGCAAGGCCACTGCAATTGTGGATGAGGGCATTCGTCCATTTGATGGACAGTTCCGCAAAGCTGCCTCATACTCCACCGATGATGACTCTGCCACTCATGATTCTTACGCCAATGCCTCCAAGCAAAGTCCTCAAGCCACAGCTCCAAGGGTGGTGACTGATCGTGAGCTTCTCCTTAGTCTTCATCAGAAGGCCGATCGCAATCATAAATGGGTCAAGCATCAGTTTGGTTCGATTCTTCACAACATAATGCTACGTACAATTCTGTGAAGAAGAACCACTACTACCTACATGAAGTTTTTGATCGCACCTGGGCTGTTCTGACTCATCTCTATTGTGATGAAGATCTCAAGTAGATGGGCTTCAAACAGGATTTCCGCTGGTCTAAGCCTCCGGCGAAGAAATTCAAGAAGGTCGAAGTTCCTTCTTTGGTGCCCAGCTCATATTCTCGTGCGGGACCGATGAAAATGAAGACCTGGACGACACAGCAGCAGGCCGTACTCCGACAACCTACCCCAACAACACTGGCGCTCCTCCATCAACTTCGTGATGAATTTCTTCAGGGGCGTTAGTCCTCGTTTTTCGTCCCTTTTGGTCATTTGGTGACAAAGGGGGAGAAGTTTGAGTTAGTCTTCAAGCGGTTCTATCTATATGGGCGTTCTTTTGTTAAGTTGCAACTCTCGCTCTTCTGAAGTGTTTGTTGATTGAGTTGTAAACTTAAGTCTGGTGGTGACCTGATACTTTTGCTTTGTTTTATTGCATGCTATTTCCTCATATATATATATATTCTATGCACGCATGCTGAATTACATCAGTCACCATATTTCATCATGCATTTCAAATTCTTCATTCGATATGTTAAATGCGTGTATGAATTACAAGATATAGGGGGAGATCTCCATGATTCTACTCTTCAAATGTGCATTGCTTCAAAAGCAAATTCCTCACTATACACATCTTTAGGGGGAGTTCTTCTATATCTTGCAGTCAAATTCCTCAATATTGAGCACTTCAAATTCATATGTTTATCCCCATTGAAAACTTAACCTATATTGTCATCAATCACCAAAAAGGGGGAGATTGTAAGTGCATCTAGTGCCCCTTAGTGATTTTGGTGTATTGAAGACTTATAGGTTAAGGGACTAATATGTTTGTGAGTGTACATAGGTGAAAGGATCGATATAGTTGACTAGAGGGGGGTGAATAGGCAACTAAAAAATTTTAGCTTTTCTTTACCAAATTAAACTTTGCATCAAAGTAGGTTGTCTAGATATGCAACTAGGTGAACAACCTATATGATGCAACAACAACAAGCACACAAGCAAGCAACGGATATAACACAAGTAAGCTTGCAAAACTAAAGGTGCGAGATAACCAAGAGTGGAGCCAGTGGAGACGAGGATGTGTTACCGAAGTTCCTTCCTTTTGAGGGGAAGTACGTCTCCGTTAGAGCGGTGTGGAGGAACAATGCTCCCCAAGAAGCCACTAGGGCCACCGTATTCTCCTCACGCCCTCACACAATCCGAGATGCCGTGATTCCACTATTGGTGCCCTTGAAGGCGGCGACCGAACCTTTACAAACAAGGTTGGGGCAATCTCCACAACTTAATTGGAGGCTCCCAACGACACCACGAAGCTTCACCACAATGGACTATGGCTCCGAGGTGACCTCAACCGTCTAGGGTGCTCAAACACCCAAGAGTAACAAGATCCTCTAGGGATTAGTGGGGGGAATCAAATTTCTCTTGGTGGAAGTGTAGATCGGGGCCTTCTCGACCAATCCCAAGCAAACAACAAGTTTGATTGGCTAGGGAGAGAGATCGGGCGAAAATGGAGCTTGGAGCAACAATGGAGCTTAGGGATGGAAGAGGTAAGTCTTCTTGGAGAAGAAGACCCCCTTATATAGTGGGGAAACAATTCCAACCGTTACCCACCACTGAGCCCGCGACCCGCGGTACTAACGCATCACAGGCGCGGTACTACCGCACGGGCCTGCAGTACTACCGCGGCGGACCACGATACTACCGTGGGCGCGGCAGAGCCTAAACCTGAACAGAAGAGCACAGACAGGGCGTGGTAGAACCGCAGGCGTGGTCTACCGCGACCCTGTGCGGTACTACCATAGGGCAGCCACAGTCCAGGCACGGTAGGCACAGATGTAAAAAATTACATCTGTGACTACCTCCGCAGAGATATTATTGATGTGAAAATCCGACACGGTACTACCGCGGACCAGGGGCGCGATACTACCATGAAGGGTGCGGATTTAAAAAATTGCATCCGCCCCTACGTCCGCTCCTGCTGCTACACCTAGCCAGGCGACACAGTACTACCGCACCGCAGCACGGTACTACCGCGCAGGACACGGATGTAAAAAATTACATCCGCCCCTACTACCGCTTGAGCAGCGGTGCCAGGCCACAACTCATGGTACTACCACTTAGGAGGAGCGGTACTACCGTGGAGGCCCATGGTACTACCGTGCCGGAGCCCCGTACTACCGCTGGCTCCTGCGGTAGTACCGCTCAGAGGAGTAGTACTACCGCCAGCCTGAGAAGAGCAACTCGGAATCATTCATTTCAAAGAGACAAGGTGAGACGGAGGAGAACTCCAAAGAACTAAAGGAAAGGCGGTGCAAAAGGAACGTGTACGTGAGATTTCACCCAAACCTTTCCAAAGCGGACCACCTCTTAATAGTATGGCTTTCCTACGACTTAACTCCACCGAAAAGAACTGTAGAGAAACGCCGTCTTCAATAATCTTCGAGGGGTAACAAATCATCTTGTGTTTAGTCATGATATATCTGAAAAGTTTAGTACATAGGATTAGTCCGCAAAGCATTGTCATCAATTACCAAAACTACTAAGGGACAAGAATGCCCTTACAATCTCCCCCTTTTTGGTGGATTGATGACAATACGGGATTTGCACAAAGGGAAAGAATATAGCACAAGCAAACCCCACATCTCTAGAATATAGACGAGCTCCCCCTAGATTCGTGCTAGAGAGTAAAGTGCTTTGGACTGCACGGCATGAAAACTAGGATCACCACTCCCCCTATATTTTAGAGACAAAGCATATCTTGCAAAGATAAGGCTAACACTAAACAAGATAGTAAATATGAGCATAACATAAATAGCACGATATAGCATAAGCTCAATAAGGTAATAAGGTACGAAAGAATGCATATGTCTTACATCATATGATAAACTTAGTCTAACGAGCACAACCAAACCAAAGGAAACAAGTTCAACAAATGAAAAGCGAAGCAAACGGCAAAGCACACACGACACGCAAATCCTACACTCTCTCCCCCTTTGGCATCGAGACACCAAAAAGGCAGAGAGGGCACCTACAACAAAGGTGGTATATTAGGTGGAAAACGACTCCTCGTCGTCACACTCCGCAGCAGGAATGTACTCCTCCTCAGAATCGGTCCACTTGTAGCCCTGCTTAGCGATCTAGGCAGCCTCGGGGGTGATGTGCCTCTCAGAGCCGATGGCCACGTCCTCGCCGCACGCCCTCAAAATCCTGTTGTCGCGACGATGACCCTCCTTCTGAGCAACATGAGCCTTATACTGACTTTGGACCTACATGCAGAAAAGCCTCTTCATCTTGATCTTCAGCTTCTTTGCCCAAGAGGGCTCAGCAGAGGGCGTAGTGAAAGCAGAACGGTCCTCAGCAGCTTCTTCCTCCTCAATCTCCTCCTCATCCACAGCCCTCCTGGCAGCCTCAGCAGAAGTGGTGGTGTTAGCCCATTGTGACTTGAGGCGGAGCCTGATGGGCTCATGACGAATCCACCCTGGAGCTTCAAACTCATCATTGGGAAAGTGCTTCTCCCAAGTCTTGAAGATCAGGTGAAACAGGTAAGGCCCATAGATGGGGACCTTATGATTGAACACGGCGGACTGAAGCTCACACCACATGATATGTGAGACATCAAGTGGCTGAGTCTAAGCCTGACGGGCCTCCTCACAAAGAAGCATCATGTTAACGCGGTAAGCATGCACCTGGCCTATGTCACCAATATGTGGGAAGAGGGTGTTCCGGAAGAGCCGATGCATGATGTCAAGGAAGGAATTAAGCACCCACACTTGCTTCTTGTTGGGAAGATTCTTCTGAACAAGGAATGGCATGAACTTGTTCTTGTTGGCAGACTCAGAGTTGGCATGAGGGCGAACTCCAACTGGCGTGTCAAGCCCTTCATCTGGAACGTTAAGCAACTCCATGAACTCCTTCCAAGTAGAAGACATCCGGTGACCATTGGTCATCCAAGTCATGGTCCTTGCATCATCGACACCGAAGTAGACAGAAGCAAAGAACTGTGCTATGATCTCTGGATCAAAATCCTTGTGGAAGGTGAGCATGTGCTCAATGCCGAACTGCTCCACTAGATCCAAAGCCTCTCCAAAGTACCCACGGTGCTTGTCCTTCCTCAGATGATGCATGTCAATATAGTGAACTTCCACGTATAGGTTCTGCTTGGCCTTGATGACATCCAGATAGATCAGATTCTGCTGCTTGGTCCAGGAGAGATCATTTCCTCGCAAGTTAGCCCTGGGATTCACATAGGGATTGAGCTTCCTTCGAATGACAAACTCAGCCTGGGGCATCTCATCCATGCCCATGACGGGCTCCTTCTGCTTGTTGGCGGTGTGCTTGGTCCTGCGTTGGGAAGCATATGACCTCTCTGGAGCTTCATCTTGGTTGCGTAGCCGCTTTGACCCTGTGTCACGGCTGGGATTCGAGCAACGAGCAAGAGAACAGGAGCCACCACCTAGACACAAAACACAAGAACACACACGGGAAACAAGACGGGTCAATGCAAAAGACAAAGACCAAAGCTGAAGGAAACAAATAAGCACGAGACCTGGATAGAAAAAGAGTGCAGGTTGAATCTACGGTAGTACCGGGCCGATGTACAGATGTAAAAAATTACATCCGCGCCAGCCGCGGTAGTACCGTGCCAGGGTGGCACGGGAGTACCGCGCCTGGGGCGGAAGTAATTTTTTACTTCCGGGCGCCAAGCGGTAGTACCGCACTAAGGTACGGAAGTACCGCATGGCGCCTGATACAGGCGAGGCCGCGGTAGTACCGCTCCAGGAGGAGCGGTAGTACCACGCGGATCGAAAACCGCGACAGAGAGTTACGGATCTGGAACTAGAACCTCCGCACGACAACATCGGTACTACCGTTGATCAACCGGAACTATTTTGACTATCCAAAGAGCATGCTTACTACACTACCACGCTCCTACGAATGCCTCTTGCACAGATTTAGCCAAAAAATCTCAAGAACACCACATGCATCTCCCCAAAACCTAGAAGCAAAGGAACAAACAAAAGGAGAGGGATTTGGGGAAAGACCTTAGTATATGGCAAGAGGAAGTGGTGAGGAACGATCCCACCGGTCAGAGTCCGAGGAGAGTGGCCGTAGACGGAGATCCGGCGAAGACCTCCGACGCCGTTCTTGGGTAGGAGAGAGAGAGAGAGACGGGGTGGGGAATAGAGATGAATGGGTATGGGGGAGTTAGAACTCCCATTGTCCCTCTCTTAACCCCCACCCGCTCGCGTGGGTGCGGAAGTACCGCGGGTCATCGCGGTAGTACCGCCCGGGCGAACGTACCGCGCGCTGGGCGGTAGTACCGCTCTTCCAGCGGCAGTAACAAATTACTACCGCGATGGTAGCGGTAGTACCGTGCCCCTGGGAGCCAACTGAGCAAATGCAAAGCTACCAACTCCCGTGGTAGTACCGTGGCCTGCCACGGTAGTACCGTAACCCAAGAAAGTGCAAGTTTCACACAAGAGCAAAAGCAAAACAACCTTCGGGAACACCGAACAACAAAGAGGCGAAAACAAAGGATGACACAAACTCGCACAGGGAATAGGAAAGCACAAGACAACAAAGACCAACCACAAGACACAACCTCTCCAAGGAGAGGGCGGTGGCCGGAACCACCTATGTTTGAGTCAATTGGTATGGCATTGCGAAGAATTATCCTTGGGCCCATGACCAAAACTCGTCTTTGAAGCACAAGTACCATCAAAGATGGCTAATGTGAAAGAGTTGATCAATTTATGCATAGTGGGGGAGGGAGAGTTCGTTGAGAGAACAACACTCCCCCATGTCCATGCCTACACCTAAACTAGACAACAAGTTGAGTGTGGTGGGAGGTGCAAGGGTTCAGGTCACATTGCTCGAATAAATGATATTTAGCTCATGCCTTAACTCGTGAAATCTTGCTTCATCCAAGGGCTTCATGAAAATATCTGCAAGGTTATCATGAGTGTTCACATACTTGAGCTCGATCTCCCCTCGCCTAATATGATCCCGGATGAAGTGATACCAAATCTCAATATGCTTCGTCTTGAAGTGTTGCAACGGGTTGAGAGAAATCTTGATGGCACTTTCATTGTCACACCAAAGAGGCACTTTGTCACAGGTGACACCATAATCCTTTAAAGTTTGCCTCATCCATAGGAGTTGTGCACAACAACTACCAGCCGCCACATATTCCGCTTCGGTGGACGATAGAGACACACACCTTTGCTTCTTGGAAGACCAAAGAGCAACCCAGAAATTAGCCCCCTTCGGAAGTGGACTTCCTATCCACTTTGTCTCCCGCCCAATCGGAATCCGAAAATCCTTCAAGCTTGAAGTTTGCTCCTCTTGGGTACCATAAGCCAAAGTTTGGGGTATGAGCCAAATATCGAAAGATTCGCTTGACCGCCACATAGTGACTTTCCTTCGGCACGGCTTGAAACAATGCACATATTCCCACACTCAACATGATATCCGGTCTAGATGCACAAAGGTAAAGCAAGGAGCCAATCATGGAGCGATATACCTTTTGATCCACCACTTTACCATTGGGATCAATGTCAAGTTGGCACTTGGTAGGCATTGGAGTAGAAGCCGGCTTGACATCACTTAGCTTGAATCTTTTGAGCATGTCTTGAGTGTATTTGGTTTGGTTGATGAAGGTACCTTCTTTTCTTTGCTTGATATCGAAACCAAGGAAGAACTTCAACTCTCCCATCGAAGACATCTTGAACTTAGAGGTCATGAGAGCGGCAAATTCCTCATTGAAAACTTTGTTAGGGGAACCAAAGATAATATCATCAACATATAGTTGGAATACAAACAACTCCCCTTTGACCTTCTTAGTAAAAAGAGTGGGATCGATTTGCCCAACCTCAAGTCCACGATCTTGTAACAACTCGGTAAGGTGGTCGTACCATGCACGTGGGGCTTGCTTAAGGCCATAGAGTGCCTTATCGAGTTGATACACATGATCCGGGAAGTAGGGATTCTCAAACCCGGGGGGTTGCTTGACATAAACCAACTCATCAATAGGACCATTAAGAAAAGCACTCTTCACATCCATTTGTTGTAACTTAAAGTTGTGATGGGAAGCATAAGCAATCAACAAATGAATGTATTCAAGGCGAGCAACGGGAGCAAAGATTTCACTGTAGTCGATACCCTCGACTTGGGAGTAGCCTTGTGCTACCAATTTTGCCTTGTTGTGAATGATGTTCCCATGAGCATCTTGCTCGTTCTTGAACATCCACTTGGTTCCAATGACGTTGTGGTTCCCCAACGGCCTTGGCACCAATCTCCACACCTTGTTGTACTCGAAGTTGATGAGTTCTTCATGCATGGCATTGAGGCAATCCGGATCTTCGAGCGCCTCATAGACCTTTTGGGGTTCAACAAAAGAGACAAACGCGTGATGTTCACAATAGTTTGCTAATTTTCTACGAGTGCTTACCCCCTTTATTAGGCTTCCAACCACATTCTCCATGAGATGACCTTTGGTGGTGAGCTTGGAAGCAATCTTCGCGGCACGACGCTCTAATTCATCCTCAGATGTGGAAGGAGGAGGGTAAACTTGATTATCTTGAGCGTCGTCTTGAGCTTGTTCCAGATCTTGAGCTTGCTCTTGATCTTGAACTTGGTCGAGGGGAAGAACTTGACCTTGGGAATCATTTGGTGGTTCACCACCATCTTGAGGTTGATCTTGCCCTTGGTCTTGTTCACAAGGTTGAGGGCCTTCACTTTGTTCTTCGGAAGCGTGTGGGTCTTGGGGAGGTGATGGCTCCACTTGAGTGGAGCATTTTCCTTCTCCTTCGGCCACAAGGGGTTCCTCAATGGGTAGAATATGACCAATACCCATTCTTCTTATGGCTTGGGGAGGAATTTCATCACCTACATCACAAGTACCACTTTGCTCCACTTGGGAGCCGTTATTTTCGTCAAACTCCACGTTACACATCTCCTCAATGAGTCCGCTGGACTTGTTGAGGACACGGTAAGCATGAGAGTTTGTCGCATAGCCAACAAATATGCTCTCATAAGCTCTAGCCTCAAATTTATACAAACGAACACCTTTCTTGAGAATGAAACACTTACACCCGAACACCCGGAAGTACTTGAGGTTGGGCTTGTTACCGGTGAGTATTTCATAAGGAGTCTTGTTCAAGCCTTTGTGGAGATAGAGCCGATTGGATGCATGACATGCTGTGTTGATGGCTTCAGCCCAAAAGTTGTATGGAGACTTGAACTCCGCCATCATGGTCCTTGCCGCATCCATCAACGTCCGGTTCTTCCTCTCCGCGACACCATTTTGTTGAGGGGTATATGGTGCTGCATATTGATGCTTGATCCCCTCATCACTAAGGAACTCATCCAAGGTGTAGTTCTTGAACTCGGTGCTGTTGTCACTTCTTATTGTCAAGATCTTTGCATCATGTTGACGTTGAGCTTCATTTGCAAAGTCGATGACGGTTTGTTGAGTCTCACTCTTCCTCTTGAAGAAGTATACCCAAGTGTATCTTGAATAATCATCCACAATCACCAAGCAATACTTTCTACCTCCAAGACTATCGAAGGATGGAGGCCCAAAGAGATCCATGTGAAGGAGCTCCAAGGGTCTCTTCGAGTAGATGATACTCGTGGGAGGGTGAGCCTTCTCATGAAGCTTTCCTTCAATACACGCACTGCAAGCACGATCTTTGGCAAAACTAACATTTGTTAGTCCACGGACATGGTCCCCCTTGAGAAGACTTTGCAAAGATCTCATATTGACGTGGGCTAAACGGCGATGCCAAAGCCATCCCACATCAACTTTACCCATTAGGCATGTCACGGTCTTAGTGGGTTGCTCTGAAAAGTTAATCACATAAAGACCATTCACGACATGCCCAATAAAGGCTACATTAAGAGTCTTGCTCCACAAGAGGGCCACGGTATCAATATCAAAGAAAGTGGCAAAGCCCATGAGTGCAAGTTGACGAACAGAAAGAAGATTGAATGCAAGGGACTCAACAAGCATGACTTTCTTGATCGTTAGATCCTGAGAAATGAAAACCTTGCTAAGACCCAATACCTTAGAAGACGAGGCATCACCCCACTCGACATTGGTGGTCATAGAAGGAATCTTGTGCACGTCCACCACCAAGTCCTTGCTTCCGGTCATATGATTCGTTGCTCCACTATCGAGCAACCATGATCCCCCACCGGAAGCAAACACCTACATGAGATCAATGCTTGGTTTTAGGAACCCATTTTGTAATGGGTCCTTTGATGTTAGTAACAAGGGTCTTAGGAACCCAAATAGACCATTCAATGTACTCATAAGAAGAACCAACAAATTTAGCATAAACATGCCCATCACTAGCACGTCACAACACATAAGAAGGGTTAAAGTCGCCGGCTTTGTTGGAGGAGGTGGTTTTGCCCTTTTTGACATCAACACCCTTCACATTTTTATTATTCTCCTTAGGAGCACCCTCTCCCTCTTTCACAAAAGTTTGCTTGAGAGGAGGAGGTCGTTTGGTCTTGTCGTTCTTCTTCTTGTTCTTGGACTTGGGTGCGAACCCAATTCCCTCCTTGGCCACAACTTCCTTTTGATTGCTCAAAAGGTTGTTGAGGTTCTTATCACCTTGAATGCATGTCACAAGGCCTTTCTCAAGTTGATCCTTCAACTTGGCATTCTCCTCCACAAGATGCACCTGCTCACAACACGAGTTAGTGGCATATGCATTATCAATTAATACCATATGAGGAAAGGTGGCCTTTTCCTTGGTTAGCTTAACTTGGAGTTGAGCATGAGACTCCTTGAGGTTAGCATGAGCACCCTTCAAGACCTTGTGGGCCTTGTCAAGTACATCAAACTCCTCCTTGAGTCTAGCATGATCAACCCCAAGTTTAGCCTTCTCGGAAGCTAGCACACGAGACACAACAAGTGCATGATCAAGATCTTTCTTTAACTTAGCATGGTCATCATTGTGTGACTCCTCAAGAGCCAAACGATGCCCACACTCTTCCTCAAGAGCATTAGAGAGATCCAATATCTCATCGGCATAGTCATGACTATGACCTTCCATCTTAGAGATGGTTTCTTCGTGAGCCTCGATCATGTCATTGGCTTCACCAAGTTGTTCCAAGAGAGCATCAAAGTGCTTCTTGGATTTACCCTTGAGCTTACTCATAAAGGACTCAAATTCATTCACATCGTCATTAGACCCCTCATGTTCATCAATGCAACCCATCAAAGAGGGATAAGTAATGATGGTGGTTTTGATGTTGGGGGTTACCTTGTTAGAGGCTTTGGCCATGAGGCACTTGGCGGTGATGTTCTCGTTGGGTGAATCAAAGAGAGACATCCGGGGAGTTGTGGCAATGGCAACGGATGCCATGGCCATTGTTTCACTATCTTCATCATCATCGTCATCCTCACGGTATTCTTCTTGAACCACCAACCCTCAAGTAGGAGTATTTTTGGTGAAGTTGTTCTTGTTGGGGAAGGACTTGGCTTTGTCTTTTCGGATGAGCTCGCCACCATTGTCTTCCCGCTTCTTGTAAGGACAATCCGCAAAGAAATGGCTCACATTGCCACAGTTGTAACATGTTGTTACTCGTTGCTTGCCCTTGAAGCCACTTGAGTTGGTCTTGTTGAAATTTGGCCTAGAGTTCTTCTTTCTCCAAAATTGCCTTGAAGCAAGAGCCATGTGCTCATGATAATCATATTTTGTATCTTCGGGGTTGCTCTCCTCATCTTCCTCTTCTTCCTTTTCTTCCACAATAACCTTGGCCTTCAAGGCAAGGTTGGGCTTCTTTGCCCTTTGAGAGCGGAGCACCGCGTTGTCGGCGGTCTTGTCCAAGATGCTCATTGCAACAAACTCATCCAACACTTCACTTGAGGTCATGGAGTGGAAGTACGGTCTTTGACGAATGATGGAGGGCATGGCCTTGTTGTAGGGCATCATGGCCTTGAGGAACTTGCGCTTGATCCAATTGTGTCGGTGTACTAGAGTAGGGGTACCCTAGTATGCCGAACTTGTGCACGGGCAGTTGCAGCACCCCGCGGCAAGGCTTGCCGGGCGACCGCCAAGGTCCTCCGTGGTTCCCTTGGAGCCATTCAAGAACAAAGTATTTAAGCCAAGGAGACAAGGCCCTGGAAAGAGGAGCTTGCCGGGAAGGCCAATCAAGGCATCACAAGGAACTTGCCGCGACGCGCCGCGCGTCCCGGCAAGGCCCGGTGAGAGACAAGCTTCCGGGCGCGGCAAGACAATGACCGCGGCAAGGCGCTTGCCGCGGCAAGCGGCCACTCTATACCCACGCTCCAGCACATCCACCAACGTGTCGCCCTGGGGCCTTTCCAGACGTGCGTGGCGAGAGGCTGTGCAGCCAGTGGTGCGCAGTGGCATGCGACGCTGACAAGATTGCCATCATGGCAAGCGGTGGCACCCCTGACGGTCCTTTTCTGCACTGTTTGGGCGATGCGGACGGGCATTTAATGCCCTTGTCCCCTACCATCAGGGTTAGGTAGGATGCACTATACAAGTAACTGTACCAACCACCTCTCTTTTTCCATTTTTACCCTTGCTTACATTGCCACCTGTCGGTGACCCCTTGAGCATATAAAAGGAGGCCCATGCGCAACGTAGAGGGGGTTCGAACCCAGAAAACACTCACGCTCGGTCTCGTTAGCAGCTCGCGTGTACTGTAGCACTCAGCGCTCCCGAGCAAGAACACAATACAATCAGACAAGCAGCAGTAGGAGTATTATCTCTCCGGAGAGCTCTGAAGCTGGGTAAACTGCTCGTGTGTTTCGCCTCGATCTGCTCTTTGTGCAATCTCCACCCCCTGCCGAACCGAAAGGGGCTCGGTCCGCCGGCCCCATAGGTGTTCGTGGATCAGCTTCCCCGACATCTTTGGCGCGCCAGGTAGGGTAGCGTCGAGGTTGTGTGAACCTGATCCGTCGTTCACACGAGCCAGATCTTCATCTTCTTCATCGACATGCCACCGAAGAAGAAGACTTCGGCAGCAGCTGCTCCGTCCACGTCGATCCCACCACCACCGGAGCGAACGAGTGGTGGGGCAGACGCCGACGGGAGAACGGACATCGACGAGGAAGCTCACGACGCTGCCAGGTCCAAGGACAAGGCTGCGCAGACCTCGGCGTCCGTACATGTTCCGCGCCCATCTCAGGAGGCGCAGGACCGACAGCGTCATGGTACTCGCAGTACCATACGTTTGTTGAGCCAAGATCGAGCTGGTGGATCTCGGGGTGCTCAAGACCAGCATGCACGCCAACACGCTGGCACGAGCGAGGCGCGGTCGCCTGGACGGGATACTGCTCCTTCTAACATAGTTAGAAGTCCGAGCATATCCCGCTCCTCGCACCGTTCGCCACTGCCTCCCACCACTCCAGCAGAAGCTTTGGCGCGAGCTCAACTGCTCCTGGATTACCCTCCAATGGAAGACAAGATTGACGGATGGAGGGCCACCATTCAAAGTCTCATCGGCTTCGCCAACGGCGACACTCCGCGGCAGCCAAGTACATCGAGGCCGCGGCAGGACTGCCACGCACGAGCCGATGGCGACGAAACCGGTAAGGGTACAACCACCATGCACTCTCCACCCCGAAGGCCAAGATCGCCGACTCGTCGGATCCACCTCGACAGCGACTCCACCGCATCATCAGATCCACGAGCTCGTCGCGATCAGCGCCAAGTTCTTCACGAACGACAGCAAGAAGACGCTCGTACTCGCATCGAGCGCCAAAGAGAAGCGCGACGTCAATCCGACAAGCGCGCTGGGCCCTCTGTTGACATGCATGCGCCAGGGGAACCAGGCGACTTGCCGTACGCGGTAGGTTGCCCTGCTTTCACTCATGAGCTGCGGCAAGTCCAGTGGCCCAGCACGAAGAATTTCAAGCCAGATGTACCAGAGAAGTACGACGGCAAGTCGCATCCATCGGAGTTCCTCAGCATCTACACCATCGCGGTGCAAGCTGCTGGGGGCGGGATGACAAGATCCTTGCCAACTACTTCTCGCTGGTGCTCAAGCCCAATGTCAGATCCTGGCTCATGCACTTGCCGGACAACTCCATATCCTCTTGGGCAAATCTATGCCATCAGTTTGTCAGCGCCTTTACAGGCGGCCACAACCCTCATGGCCAAGAGAGCGATCTTCATCTGCTCGCCCAGAAGGAAGGAGAGCCCCTGCGCAAGTACATTCAGAGATTCAGCCGCGTGCAGCACAACATCCCAGATGTCCACCTTGCCGCGGTAATCAGCACGTTCCATCAGAACATGCGAAACCGCAGGATGTGGGAGGAGATGGCGATGTGCAAGATCAGAGACGTCAGTGAGATATATGCCCTGGCCGACAAGTGTGCACGTGCTGAGGAACGGAGGAAACTCCCCGGAGAGAATATAGGAGCAGGAGGATCTGATAGTGAGGAGACTGCCCCGGCAAGGAAAAACCGGCGGCGGAACAACAAAAAGAAGAAAGGCAAAGAGGTGCTAGTCGTTGAGAAGTCCGGCAAGAAAGCCAAGGCTGGTAGCTCCAGCAAGGATATTGTCGCGGGCACCAACCACCAGGCTATGGCGGTCGCTGACAAGCAGGACAGCACCAACAAGCAGTACTGCAAGATCCACCGCACCAAGGGCCATGACCTCCAGAGCTGCAAGAAGGTCGAGCAGCTTGTAGAGCAGCAAAAGGCTGAATACGAGCGACGCGACAAGGAGAAAACCCAGGAAGGTGCTGGAGGATCTGGCAAGAAACGTCCCGGCCGAGGAGGACGCCGCGGCAAGGCCAAGCATTGGCAAGGAGACAGACCTCCCCGCGGCCGCGACAAGGATGAAGATGACGACGACGATGAAGATATGGATGATGACGAGACCGATGAGCAGGAGTTCCAGAAAGCCACGGAGGTCTTGTGCGTTGACAGCGGTGCTTCCCTGCATACTTCACACTGCCAGCTCAAGCAGTGGGTACGGGAAGTCAATGCAGCACAACCACCCATCAAGTCACGCAAGCCTCTGAAATGGTCCAGCACGCCTATCATCTTTGATATTGAGGACCACCCTGATCGCATAACTGCAGTCGGGTGCTTGCCGATGTTGGTTTCACCAACTATCCGCAACCTCAAGGTCACTAAGATGCTAGTTGACGGCGGGGCCGGCTTGAACCTGATCTCCTCTGCGGTACTCCAGAAACTCTAGATCCCTGATAGCGAGCTCGAAGAGACCGGCACATTCCAAGGAATCAATTCGGGAAGGGGCAAGCCGAAGGGAAAGATCATGTTGCCGGTAACATTTGGCAGCGAGTTGAACTTCAGGACTGAGAGGGTCACTTTTGACGTTGCTGATTTTCCATTACCTTACAATGGGATACTCGACCGTCCAGCGCTCGCCAAATTCATGGCAGCCTCTCACTATGCATACAACATACTGAAGATGCCAGGCCCGATAAGTGTCATCTCTGTCCCTGGCGACAAGAAGGATGCTCTTATCTGCGCCGACAAGATCTACTGGGAAGCAGCAGCAGCAACAAATCGCAAGTCACTTGCCGTTGAAGCTCCCAGGGCAAAGAAGAAGACCAAGTCCGGCAAGAGCTCTGATGCCCACTCCGGCAAGCGCACCTCTTCGGAGTGCTGCGCTACCGTCGAGGACGCACCATCGAGCTCCACCGGCAAGTGTAAGAAGACAATGGAAGCTCCACCAGAGACCAAGAAGGTGTCCGCCAAGGAGGATGGCACTGGTGGTACCTTCACCATCAGTGCCACTCTCGACCCTAAATAGGAAAGCGCGCTCGTTGCTTTCCTGCGGGCGAACGTTGACGTGTTTGCATGGCAACCGTCTGACATCCCCGGTGTTCCCAGGAAAGTAATCGAGCACCATCTTGCCGTCTGTCCTCATGCGCGGCCTGTCAAGCAGAAAGTCAGGAAACAGGCAGTGGAGCGCCAAGAATTCATTGCAGAAGAAATCAAGAAATTGGAAGCAGCAGGCCTTGTCAGGGGAGTGCTCCATCCTACGTGGTTGGCCAATCCTGTAGTCGTGCGTAAGGCAAACGGGAAATGGAGGCTTTGTATCGACTTTACCGATGTCAATAAAGCTTGTCCCAAAGACCCATTTCCCTTGCCGCGCATCGACCAGATTGTTGACTCCATGGCCGGATGTGACTTGCTTTCATTTCTTGATGCATACTCAGGATACCATCAGATCTTCATGGCAGAAGAGGATGAGGAGAAGGCCGCATTCATCACCCCATGTGGCACATACTGTTTTGTACGGATGCCCTTCGGTTTAAAGAATGCTGGTTCAACATTTGCAAGGGTAGTCCATGGCGCTTTTGAGCCGCAAATGCGCAGAAATGTGGAAGCCTACATGGATGACATAGTGGTCAAGAGCAAGGGCAAGGCAACTCTGATTCAAGATTTAGAAGAAACCTTTGCAAGTCTGCGCAAGATCAACCTCAAGCTTAACCCCGAGAAGTGCGTGTTTGGAGTCCCCTCCGGCAAGCTTCTCGGGTTCTTTGTGTCTCAACGTGGAATTGAGGCCAATCCCGACAAGATCAAGGCCATTGAGCAGATTGAAGCACCGAAGCGCGTCAAGGATGTACGAAGACTTGCCGGTTGTGTAGCTGCTCTCAGTAGGTTTATCTCTAGGTCTACTGAGCGCGCCCTGCCATTTTTCAAAATATTGAAAAAGGCGGGTCCAATGAAATGGACTCCGGAAGCGGAGGCTGCGCTGCAGGACTTAAAGAGATACCTGTCCTCCACTCCAACACTTGTCGCACCTAAACCACAAGAGAAGTTGCTCCTGTATATAGCGGCGACCAATCAAGTGGTTAGTGCTGCGTTAGTGGCGGAGAGGGAGGCGGATGATGAGCCAGCAACCACGGCAGATGCATCCAGCGACAAGCAGAGGACTTCACCGGCAAGCTCTGGTCCCGACAAGGATGGATTTGCGCAGGAGCATGAGAAGATGCAGAAGAGAATGGTGCAGCGCCCAGTTTACTTTGTCAGTTCCCTTCTACAGGGGGCTAGGTCAAGGTACTCTGGTGTGCAGAAATTGCTTTTCGGCCTCCTCATGGCCTCGAGAAAGCTGCGCCATTACTTCCAAGCACATGAGATCACAGTCGTCACTCGTTTTCCGCTGAAGAGGATACTGCAGAATCCAGAAGCAACAGGCAGGATTGTTGAGTGGGCACTAGAACTGTCTTGCTTTGGCCTTAAGTTTGAAAGCACTTCAACTATCCAAAGCAGAGCATTGGCAGAGTTCATAGCAGAATGGACGCCAACACAAGATGAAGAAATTCCAGAAACGAGCATCCCCGTCAAAGAAGCAAGCAAAGAGTGGCTGATGTACTTTGATGGTGCTTTCTCGCTGCAAGGCACCGGTGCGGGCATACTGCTTGTCGCACCCACCGGAGAACACCTCAAGTACGTAGTCCAGATGCACTTTCCCAAGGAGCAAGCAATGAACAATACTGCAGAGTATGAAGGTTTGCTTGCCGGTCTCAGGATCACAGCAGACCTTGGGATCAAGAAGCTCATTGTCAGGGGTGACTCACAGCTTGTCGTCCGCCAAGTGAACAAGAATTATCGGAGTCCGTTGATGGTAGCTTATGTTGATGAAGTGAGAAAGCTAGAAGAGCGCTTTGACGGCCTACAGATGGAACATGTTCCAAGAGCTCAGAATGACATCGCCGATGGCCTGTCGAAATGCGCTGCACTTAAGTTACCTGTGGAACCAGGGATCTTTGTGCTCAAGCTGACTCAACCATCCGTAACGCCATCAACTAGACAGGGCAAGAAGAGGAAGTTGATTTCCGATGACTATTTTCCGGCAAAGCTCCCCGAAGCCGCCGTCAAGAAGGTCTCTAAAATCAACACCAAGGGTGTTGAGGAGCAATCTGCTCCGGCAAGCCTTAGGGTTTGTTCCGTTGAAGCAGACGCTCCCGACAAGTTTTGCTCCGGCAAGCTTGCCGGGGAATGTCAAGCTCCGGCCGAGCCACAGGTTCTCGCCGTAGGAGCGGATGTTCCCACAGCAGAAGATGTGCCTTTAGTCCTTGTTGTCGAGCCGCAAGCTCCAGCATGGGCACAGCACATTGTCCGTTTCCTTCAGACAGGAGAACTCCCCGAAGAGCAAGAAGAAGCGGAAAGAGTAGCCCGGCAGTCAAGTATGTACCAGTTTGTCGACAACACACTATACAGAAGAAGACTCAACGGTGTGAAATTGAAGTGTATTCACCGGGAAGACGGACAAAAGCTGTTGGCAGAGATACATGGAGGCATATGTGGCCACCACATTGGCGCAAGAGCACTTGCCGGCAAAGCGTTCCGGCAAGGTTTCTTTTAGCCGACAACCCTCCAGGATGCGACTGCACAAGTAACCAAGTGTGAAGCGTGCCAGTTCCATTCCAAGCAGATACACCAGCCAGCTCAAGCTCTCCAAACGATCCCTTTATCCTGGCCATTTTTGGTCTGGGGGCTCAACATCCTCGGCCCCTTTCCCCGAGCTATCGGGGGCTTTGAGTACTTGTATGTTGCAATCGACAAGTTCACAAAGTGGCCGGAAGTGGAACCAGTGAGGAAGGTGACAGCACAGTCAGCAGTCAAGTTCTTCAGGTCGATTGTTTGCCGTTTCGGGATCCCTAACAGGATCATCACCGACAACGGCACGCAATTCACGAGCCGCACCTTCATGCAGTACGTCCAAGATCTTGGCGCCAAGGTCTGCTTCGCTTCTGTTGCTCATCCGAGAAGCAACGGTCAAGCGGAGAGGGCAAATGCTGAAGTGCTGCGCGGGCTCAAGACCAGAACTTTCGACAGGCTGCACAAGTGCGGAAAGAACTGGATCGAGGAGCTGCCGGTGGTCCTTTGGTCGATCATGACGACACCAAATCGAGCCACTGGCCAGACACCTTTCGCTCTAGTCTATGGAGCAGAGGTAGTTCTCCCCACGGAACTCGTATATGGGTCACCTCGAGTGCTCGCTTATGATGAGCTTGAGCAAGAGCAGCTGCGGCAAGAAGACGCGCTGCTCCTTGAGGAAGACCGTCTTCAGGCCGCTGTACGAGCTGCTCGATACCAGCAAGCTTTGCGCCGCTACCATAGCCGCAAAGTTAGTGCCAGAAGTCTCGAGGAAGGCGACCTTGTTCTTCAGCGTGTTCAATCCGCCAAGAATTCCAACAAGTTGACGCCAAAGTGGGAAGGCCCTTATCGGGTGAAACGAGTCACTAGGCCTGGTGCTGTCCGCCTTGAGACCGAAGATGGCATTCCGGTGAGCAACTCCTGGAACATTGAGCATCTTCGTAAGTTTTACCCATAGGGCGCGGTTGCCGGAACTTGTTCCGGCAACCACCTTTTGTGCAAGTCTTGCCGATGTTGCATGTAATCCTTTGTACAAAGCCGGGCGCAGACCCCGTTCATAAGTAAAACTCATGTGCTCCGCACATCTTGTCAATATCATGCTTTCTACTTTATTTTTGCATGCCTTATCTGACACTTTGTGCAGCACCTACCCCTGGTAAGCAATAACGAGCCGTAAGGCTCCATATCTTTATTTTCTCTTCTTTCTCTTTCTCAAAGGAAAGGAAGGTTCCCTCGCACACAAGTTTGCCGGGGGGAAGGAGAAGATAATGGTGTGGACCAGGCGTCGTTCAAGGAAGTTTCGCCTTACCGGAAAAAAAACGACAGAAAAGCTAAGTTGCCAGAGTTTGAGCAATCAGTTTTAAAATTTTAAGTTATCTTCCTTGAACGACCGTGCTTTGTATGGAAAACCTGTGCGCGGAGGAACCAACTCGTAGCTAGTTGCGCCCTTACTTTGTTTCGAGTCCGCTCAACAATTTAAGTGAGCTGCGACTAGTTGCGACAAGGTTTCTTGTCGGTAGCGGCACCGCCAGCAGGCTGCTGACATCCCGCACTCAGCGCTCGCGGCTAAGGTGCGTGCGCCGACAAGTTCCCTAAAAGCGTAGGGCAGAAACATACAAAGGAAGGAATCAAGTAAAGGAAATAACATAGCAAATCTCTACCCAAAATAAAGTTATATTACAATATAGCTTGTCGCAGCTCTAACAGATTGTTCTCATGACATGACTAGCAGCGACAAGGAGAAAGAGAAAACGGGCAGCCTAATCTACCCGATCGCCCTCAACCCTCTTGATTCCGCTCACCTTGTCCACAATGGGTGCGACAAGGGCCTTGAGTGCTTCCAGATCAGCATCCGGCGGCAAGGACTTGAGGACGTTGGTGAAGTTGAGGCCTGGGTTGCGGAAGGCCACCTTCATCAGCACCTTCTGGAGAGCTCCTGCGCAGATCTTGCGCGACTCGTCGGCCAGCTGCTTTGGGATCTTCTCCCGGAGTCGCTGGAGAGCCGTCGCCGCGCCTTTGAAGAACAAGCTGAGCTTGGCGCTGGGTTGGAGGTGCTCGTCGGAGGAGTACCCGAGATCCTCCATCCCCAGCTACGCCAGCTCCCCGTCGATGGCGGCGGCAAGATCCACAAGACCCTCAATCCAGTGCTCCACGGTCTCCCTGAAGGCGTCGTGGGCGACAACAGCATTCGCCATCAGCGCCTCGTCGGCCTTGATCTTCTCCGACAAGGCCACCTCCCGTTCCCTGGCGCCGTCTAGCGTCTGAGTCAAAGTAGCCAACTTTAACTCGAGATCTGCATTGGAATCCTTGACAGCGCTGAGCTCCTTGCTCCTCTCAGCGAGAAGACCCTGCAGCTCACCATGAGCGGCAGCGGCCATCTCGCGCTCACACTTGAGCGTGGCAAGCTCCTCGCTGCTCGCCCTGAGATCGGCTTCCAGCTGTGCCACCTTCATCTCCAGCGCCTTCTTGGCGGCCTCGGCAGCTGCGGCAGCATCCTTTGCTTCCTTGAGAGCCCCGCCAATTGCTTGCTCCCGCGTGGCAAGCTCCTCCTCGTGGCTGTCAAGGTTGACCTTGCGCTGCGCAAACTCTCCTTCCTGCGCAAATAGATTTTCGGCGACAAGCCGTTGCTTCTCTTCAACTTCAGCCTTCTCGAGGAGGAAGGCTTTCCGCTCCTCGAGAAGTTGCTCCCGCTCCTCCGCCAGGGACCGGAGAGCTTCCTGCCTGAGACCCCGGAGCTCCTCCACGTGCTTCTCAATATCCACTCCCGCTTTTGCGACAAGTGCCTCTCGGGATGCCAGATTGGCTTGTTGGGCGCGGTAGAGCGACAGCAGCTTCCGTAGCAACCGCTCCTCCTCAGGCTCATCACTGCTGCTGCTTGGCGCGTCGACCAGCGCCAGCCCAGCGGAGGCGAGCACCTCTTCGTCAAAAGTTTCTCCTTCGACCAGTGCCCTGGAGCTCGACGCCCAGGGGAACTTGATGAAGACGCCATCGCCGGCCTTCAAATAGGCGCCGGGCTGGGGCTCTTTGGAGCCTGGCGCTGCAGCATCGGCGGAGGGATCGGTGGTCGGCGTAGCCCCTGGCACTCCTGCGGCCTCGGGGCCGTCAGTGCGATCGCCGGATCCCTCGCCCGCTTCTGCGGCGGCAGCCTTGGCGGCCTCTTCGCCGGCGGGATCATCAGCACCGGCCTCTTCTTCAGTGGCCACGGCGTTGTCGTTGTTGCCGCGCGCGTTCTCCTCGCCGGCGGCCTCGGTTTCCATCGGCTCCATGGCAGGTGGATCTGACGACCGAAGAGGGGAGAAAGGTCAAGCGAATATTCAAAAAGAAAATCAGAAGAAGAAGAATCCAAGGGAAGTTTTTCAAGCAAGAGGATTACCTGTATCTGCAGTCGTGGTCTCAACCACTGGAGGATCGCTGGTGCTGCCCCTTGCCGGAGAACTGTCCCTTACCGGAGAATTCTCCCTTGCCGGAGAATGCTCCCTTGCCGGGGAATCCTCCCTTGGCGGTGTAGTCGAGGTAGATGGCACTTCGGGAGCGGCTTCCGGGCTCTCCTGGTGAGGCTGCTCTGCTCCTGCATGAACCAACACTCAGATATCAGCAAAGGAAGAGCACCCACGCACGCCTGAAAGCAGGAAGTAAACTATATACTTACATGGAGGGCTGCGCTGGGGGTTGCTTTGAGGAATGGTTGCCGGGTCCGACAAGGTGGTCTCGGACATGTCCTCTGCCGTCGTGGTGGGGTCGTCCTCGATGACAATCACCGGGGCCTTTGCCCTCTTTGCCGCTCTCTGGGCCAGAGTCCTGAAAAGGAATGAGTTCAGAGTAAAGCAAATCAGATACAAGACGAAACAACAAAAATTGAAGAACTACAAGTACAGCAAGGAGTCTTACTCTTCTTCTTCCTCGTCGGAGCTGAGCGCGGAGAGATCGAAGTCCGGCTCGCCTCCGGTGCGACAAGGCGGAGGAGTAGGCTCCATTGTCTGCTTGGCGGGAGCAGTAGCGGTGGACCGAGAAGACCCCGCTCCGGTTGCCGCAGCGGCGTGAGGCGCTCCCGCGGCAACAGTGCTTGCCGCGGTAGAGCGTGTCGCGCGGCTCGGCAGCTGTTGACCCGCCTGCCGCCCTGCTACGTCCGAGGCCTTGCGGAGACGCCTTCTTGGCGGGGCCGGGGGCTCCGCCTGCGGCAAGCTGTCCGAAGGTTCGGGTCCGACAGGCTCTCCCTCTCCGGGCTCGCTCGGTTCAGCTTCAGGTCCGGCAAGCTCTTCCTCGCCGGCGAACTCCTCTCGCTCGGCAAGGCTTGCCACCTCTGCTGCCTCTGCCTCCTCCACGGTGAATCCAAATACGCCCGCGGCAGCGGCTGCTGCCGCCTCTTCTAGCCTGGTGGCGATGCGCTGCATCTCATCATCGGTGGTGTCGCGGGTTAGGCTCTTCTGCTCATCAGCGCAGACCGGCACTTCTACCAAGCCGTCAAAGAAATCCCGCACGACGTCGTCTGCAGGCTCTTGCCAAGTCGGGACGATTCCGTGCGAGTCGCACAGCGGCATCATGGCGCGGATGCGGTCGAGCGAGGAGTTGTTGCACAACGGAACGACACTCCTCGGCAACATGGATGGATGTTGAGGATCGCGCTTGAATAGCTCCAGGAGCATCGCATCCAGCTCCAGGACGGTGAAGTTGAAGTTTAGGCCCGGGCGCAGCCTCATGATATCCGCTGAGTTCTGGAACTCCCAGGCTGGTCTCCTCCTCTCCTGCAGGGGGGCGATGCGGCGGCAAAGAAAATCTGCGCCAACTGCGCCTACAGTGAGCCCGGCAAGCCTGAGGCGAAGGATACGGGTGACGGCAATCTTCAGCCTATCGTCTTCCGGGGCCACGTTGCTCCAATCGTTGCCGGCACTACTGGGGCTTGGCGCAGGGCGGTAAATGGCTGCGGGTTCTCCTCGACAATCTAGCACCACTCTGCTCTCCATTCTTCCCATTTGCTGCGGAGCTCTCCCTCCAGATAAGCATCCTTCTTGCCAGTTCTCGAGATCCAAGCGATTCCGCCGGCAAGAGGCTCTCCTCTCTCGACTCGGGGCATAAAGAAGTGGTGGAAGAGGGCCACGTTTGGATGGACTCCGACAAAGTTTTCGCACAGATGTGCGAAAACTGCCATGGTCAGGACAGCATTGGGGGTGAAGTCAAGGAGGCGGAACCCGTAGGTGTTCATGATGTCACAGAAAGATTTAGAGTAGGGCGGGCAGAGCCCGCAGTAGAAGAACAGCGCAAAGAAGGGATACCCGTTCGGAGCCAGTCTCGAAGCGGTAGCCAGGAGTACCTTCGTGCGCGGATGCGCTCGCGTCTCCGTCGACGAGAAAAGGTAGTAGTACTCCCTCAGCTCCTTTGCGTCAAGCTGAGGGGGGAAGATGGCCCGCTCCTTTTGCAGCGCCGCGAGCCGCTGTGCCTCGGCCGACTTCTTGCCCTTCCCCTTGTCGGCTTTCGGAGCCATGGCGGAGGTGGCGGGGGAGATCGACGGCGTTGGTGGCGCCGGTGGCGATTGGGGCGGAGCGCTGCTCTCTTTCGGCTTTGAGAAGAAGGGGGGAGCGGCAGAGATTTTCGAGAATGGAGTAACAACCGGCAAAGTGGGCAAACTGTCCCTGTTTTCCCTGCTTATAAAGAGGGAGGGGCGGACGTTTCTCCCTTCCGAATAAAGAAACCACCCCACGATCTCTCCCATGATGCCGCATTCAACGCGTGCCGTTCAGGGAGGGCGCGGTGGATAAGGAGTAAGATACGGCGTGACCCAGGCCGCACGTGCCCGTGCCCTACTTTGGGCCTGGCCCAACAGCGCTCGGCACCGTGTGTGGCCCAGGCCCGAGGGCTCTTGTCGGTGTACTAGAGTAGGGGTACCCTAGTATCCCGAACTTGTGCATGGGCAGTTGCAGCACCCCGCGGCAAGGCTTGCCGGGTGACCGGCAAGGTCCTCCGTGGTTCCCTTGGAGCCATTCAAGAACAAAGTATTTAAGCCAAGGAGACAAGGCCCCGGCAAGAGGAGCTTGCCGGGAAGGCCAATCAAGGCATCACAAGGAACTTGCCGCGATGCGCCGCGCGTCCCGGCAAGGCCCGGTGAGCGACAAGCTTCCAGGCGCGGCAAGACAACGACCGCGGCAAGGCACTTGCCACGGCAAGCGGCCACTCTGTACCCACGCTCCAGCACATCCACCAACGTGTCGCCCTGGGGCCTTTCCAGACGCGCGTGGCGAGAGGCTGTGTAGCCAGCAGTGCGCGGTGGCATGCGACGCTGACAAGATTGCCATCGTGGCAAGCGGTGGCGCCCCTGATGGTCCTTTTCTGCACTGTTTGGGCGACGCGGATGGGCATTTAATGCCCTTGTCCCCTGCCGTCAGGGTTAGGTAGGATGCACTGTACAAGTAACTGTACCAACCACCTCTCTTTTTCCATTTTTACCCTTGCCTACGTTGCCACCTGTCGGTGACCCCTTGAGCATATAAAAGGAGGCCCATGCGCAACGTAGAGGGGGTTCGAACCCAGAAAACACTCACGCTCGGTCTCGTTAGCAGCTCGCGTGTACTGTAGCACTCAGCGCTCCCGAGCAAGAACACAATACAATCAGACAAGCAGCAGTAGGAGTATTATCTCTCCGGAAAGCTCTGAAGCTGGGTAAACTACTCGTGTGTTTCGCCTCGATCTTCTCTTTGTGCGATCTCCGCCCCCCGCCGAACCGAAAGGGGCTCGGTCCGCCGGCCCCATAGGTGTTCGTGGATCAGCTTCCCCGACAAATTGTATCCGTGTCCTTGATCCCATGATCTCGGAGTGAGACCGCGAGCTTGGTCACTCTCCGAAAGAGCTCACAAGGTTCTTCATCTTCTTTCATTGCAAACTCATCGGCTTCATCTTGCACCACTTCATAGTTGGAGCGTTGGATGCTTACACTTCCCGATAGAGAGACACAATGCATTGCCATGCATCTTTGTCCATGGCATGGGTTCGGAGATGAGGGAGATCTTCGGGAAGGATAGCATCTTGGATGATGAAGAGAGAATTCTCATTGAATTGATTATCCACTGCTTCTCTAGGGGTGAAGTTGCTTCGGTCATGTGGATAGAAACCTTCTTCAATGATTCTCCAAAGATTAGTATTCACATGATTTAAATGACGCTTGAAGTGATACACCCAAGAATAAAAATCCTCATTTTTAACAATCTTAGGAGGAGGGCCGGCATGATTTAAATGGGTAGAGGGAATCGGTCCTCCATAAGTTGGAGGTTCCACATGGGCAAAGATGCCAGTGCCATTTCTACCACTAGTAGAAGGACCCTTCTCACTATTAGCTTTCCCCTTGTCGGAGTTAGCATCCGTCACCTTGTTAGTGGGATCACCCACTTGCAACGGTGAGGTAGATAGTTTAAGTCCTTCTAAGAATTTATTAAACATGCTTTCAACCTTGGTAGTCATGGAGGTTTTCAATGTGTCCAAGGCCACATTGAATTCCTCATGGGACACGGAGATTTCCCCATCACCCGTAGACGAGATCGGATTCACACTGGAGTGCTCCTCCTCCCCACCGTCTACGGTGTCAACAATACTCTTCGGATGACAAAGTCCTTAATAAAGAGATGAGGCTCTGATACCAATTGAAAGGATCGATATAGTTGACTAGAGGGGGGGTGAATAGGCAACTAACAATTTTTAGCTTTTCTTTACCAAATTAAACTTTGCATCAAAGTAGGTTGTCTAGATATGCAACTAGGTGAACAACCTATATGATGCAACAACAACAAGCACACAAGCAAGCAACGGATATAACACAAGTAAGCTTGCAAAAGTAAAGGTGCGAGATAACCAAGAGTGGAGCCGGTGGAGACGAGGATGTGTTACCAAAGTTCCTTCCTTTTGAGGGGAAGTACGTCTCCGTTAGAGCGGTGTGGAGGCACAATGCTCCCCAAGAAGCCACTAGGGCCACCGTATTCTCCTCACGCCCTCACACAATGCGAGATGTCGTGATTCCACAATTGGTGCCCTTGAAGGCGGTGACCGAACCTTTACAAACAAGGTTGGGGCAATCTCCACAACTTAATTGGAGGCTCCCAACGACACCACAAAGCTTCACCAAAATGGACTATGGATCCGATGTGACCTCAACCGTCTAGGGTGATCAAACACCCAAGAGTAACAAGATCCGCTAGGGATTAGTGGGGGCGAATCAAATTTGTCTTGGTGGAAGTGTAGATCGGGGCCTTCTCAACCAATCCCGAGCAAATCAACAAGTTTGAATGGCTAGGGAGAGAGGTCGGGCGAAAATGGAGCTTGGAGCAACAATGGAGCTTAGGGATGGAAGAGGTAAGTCTTCTTGGAGAAGAAGACCCCCTTATATAGTGGGGAAACAATTCCAACCGTTACCCACCACTCAGCACGTGACCCGCGGTACTACCACATCACAGGCACGGTACTATCGCACGGGCCTGCGGTACTACCGCGGCGGACCGCGGTACTACCATGGGCGGACCTGAACAGAAGAGCACAGACAGGGCGCGGTAGAACCGCAGGCGCGGTACTACTGCGACCCTGTGCGGTACTACCGCAGGGCAGCCACAGTCCACGCACGGTAGGCACAGATGTAAAAAATTACATCGGTGACTACCTTCATAGAGATATTATAGATGCAAAACCCCGACATGGTACTTCCACGAACCAGGGGTCCGGTACTACCGTGAAGGGTGCGGATGTAAAAAATTACATCCGCCCCTACTGCACCTAGCGAGGCGACATGATACTACCGCGCCGCAGCACGGTACTACCGCGCAGGGCGTGGATGTAAAATATTACATTCGCCCCTACTACCGCTTGAGCAGCGGTGCCAGGCCAGAACTCAGGGTACTACCGCTTAGGAGGAGCGGTACTACCATGGAGGCCCATGGTACAACCGTGCTGGAGCCCGGTACTACCGCTGGCTCCTGTGGTAGTACTGCTCAGAGGAGCAGTACTACCACCAGCCTGAGAATAGCAACTCGGAGTCCTTCTTTTCGCGGAGACAAGGTGAGACGGAGGAGAACTCCAAAGAGCAAAGTAAAGGCGGTGCAAAAGGAACGTGTACGTGAGACTCCACCCAAACCTTTCCAAAGCGGACTCCCTCTTAATAGTATGGCTTTCCTACGACTCAACTCCACCGAAAAGAACCATAGAGAAACGCTGTCTTCAATAATCTTCGAGGGGCAACAAATCATCTTGTGTTTAGTCATGATATATCTGAAAAGCTCAGTACACACGATTAGTCCGCAAAAGCATTGTCATGAATCACCAAAACTACTAAGGGACAAGAATGCCCTTACAACAGGCTCTATAAGTCGATGAGGAGTTTGATAGTTACAGTGAAAGTCGACCCCTAAAAATGAATGTCTTCGGCTAAAGACTTTGGTTCTCTTGAAGACTTTGAAAGTGAATAAATTGGTGTGACCTTGGAGACTTGGATATTCATGCGAGGATGATGAAGCGTGAAGACTTTTGTTTTCCTAGTTTCATTTTCTCTTTCTTGAGTCATAAGAAACATCGTACTATTAAAGGGGGTCGAGGTAATACTAAGGAAACTAATTTCCAAGTGATGCTCATCCTAATCGTACACCTACCCAATCCTTTTGAGTGAAGCCATTAGAAATCTCATATCAGTTCATTCAATTTCTTCAGTGACAGAGACGAAGATCTTCTGGTCTCTAAGGAATTTGTTCTGATTAAGGAGTTAGGAATTCGCCAGTGTGAATTGCCTACATAGTGAGGAGCATGATAACCCTAAGGAATTCGAAGCTCAAATCCGACCGTTGTTGTGCTACGCGCCAGCTGTCCAAAATATCCTACCACCTAACGGTCATATCCTTTAAGGGCATTTATGTCTTATCATGTCGTCCTGCTCCCTAGGCTATAAATAGCCGCCCCCTACAACCACTAGCTGGTTGGCTGCTCCGAGAGAAACTGACAGTTGTCAATTGAGAGCATCCCATCCTCCGAGCACTTTGAGCGAAAGTGATTGAGCATCACTTAAGAGATTATTCCTGTGTGGAACCGATGCTTGTTACCTTTGAGGACTGTGTATCCTCCAGACGGTTAGGCGTCATGGTCTGAGCATCCAAGAGAAATTGTAGATCGCCGAGTGACCGAGTCTGTGAAGGTTTGGAAGTCACCTATGAAGACTTACCATGAAAGTGCGTTATATCGACTAGAGGGGGGTGAATATGCAATTTTTATGAATTCTTCACTGAGGAATTTGCCGGTGAGGAATTTCCTTAGCGAAGAACTACTTGCAGCAGAATAAGTACTCAGAAGTAAGCATGACAGAATACACACATAGTCATCATGATGAAATGAAGACAAACACAGAGTACAAAAAGCGTAAACACAGGATAACACAAGATGAAGACAAACAAACTGAAGAAATTGAACTGAGGAAATTGAGAAAGTCTTCAGTCAAAGTCTTCAAACACAGATATGAACAATCACTCAACACAGTAATGAGGAATGAAAGAGTTGAGGTAATAGAACTAGTAAGGTTGGTGAAGACAATGATTTGGTAGACCAGTTCCAACTGTTGTCTCAGTTGTACGTCTGGTTGGAGCGGCTGAGTATTTAAACTCGAGGACACACAGTCCCGGACACCTAGTCGCTGAGCACGCAGCTCAGGACACCAAGTCCTCACCGTATTCTCCTTGAACTAAGGTCACACAGACCTCGTCCAATCACTCGTGGTAAGTCTTCAGGCGACTTCCAAACCTTCACAGACTTCGGTCACTCGGCGATCCACAATTCCTCTTGGATGCTCTAGACCATGATGCCTAACCATCTGGAAGAAGCACAGTCTTCAAAGGTAACAAGCGTCGGATCCATGCAGGATCAATTTCTTAAGTGATGCTCAATCACTTTGGGTTTGTAGGTGTTTGGGGTTTGGGTTTTTCCTCATTCGATGATTTTCGCTCAAAGTCCTCGGAGGATGGGTTGCTCTCAAATGATAAGTGTCAGTTTCTCTCGGAGCATCCAACCAGCTAGTGGTTGTAGGGGGCGGCTATTTATAGCCTAGGGAGCAGCCCGACATGATAATACATAAATGCCCTTCAATGATATGACCGTTATGTGGATAAGATATTTTGGGACAGCTGGCACGTAGCACAGCAACGGTCGGAAATTTGACTCTCAAATTCCTCAGGGCTATCATGTTCCTCACTGTGTAGGCAATCCGCACTGGCGAATTCCTAACTCCTCAGTCAGAACAAATTCCTCAACGACCAGAAGAACTTCGTCTCTGTCACTGAAGAAATTGACTGAACTGTATGAGATTTCCAATGGCTTCACTCGAAGGGATTGGTAGGTGTAGGATTTTGAGTTGAGCATCACATGGAAATTTTTCCTTAGTATTTCCTCGACCCCCTTTAACAGTATGGTGTTTCCTATGACTCAAGAAGGAGAAAAACAAAACTATGAAAACGAAAGTCTTCAAGCTTCATATTCCTCGCATGAATATCAAGTCTTCATGGACACACCAATTTCTTCACTTTCAAAGTCTTCATGAAAGTCTTCAGGAATACCAAAATCTTCAGTCGAAGATATTCATTTTTAGGGGTCGACTTTCTCTATAAATATCAAACTCCTCATAGACTTATAGACCTGTGTACACTCATAAACACATTAGTCCCTTAACCTATAAGTCTTCAATACACCAAAATCACTAAGGGGCACTAGATGCACTTACAATCTCCCCCTTTTTGGTGATTGATGACAATATAGGTTAAGTTTTCAACGGGGATAAACATATGAAGTGTAAGTACTGATATTGAGGAATTTGATTGCAAGATATAGAAGAACTCCCCCTGAAGATGTGCATAGTGAGGAATTTGCTTTTGAAGCAATGCACACTTGAAGAGTTGAATCATGGAGATATCCCCCTATATCTTGTAATTCATACATGCATTTGACATATAATATGAAGAATTTGTAATGCATGATGAAATATGGTGCCTGAAGAAATTCAGCATGCGTGCCATAATATTAACGAGGAACAAGCATGCAGAATCAGAGCACAGTGCATCAAAAGTATCAGAGCACCATCGGGTTTAAGATTACAACTCGATCCAATAAAAGTTTTAGAAGAATGAGAGTTGTAACTTAGCAAAAAAACGCCCATATAATAGACCCGCTTGAAGACTAACTCAGATTTCTCCCCCTTTGTCATCGAATGACCAAAAGGATCGAAACTGAGGACTAACATCCCTGAAGAATATCAAGTTGATGAAGGAGCGTCAGCGTTGTCGGGGTCGGATGTCGTAGTAGGGCTTGCCGCAGTGTCGTCCAAGTCTTCATTTTCATCAGTGTCGCGCGATGAAGAATAGGAGCTGGCCACCAAGGAAGGAACCTTGACCTTCTTGAATCTCTTCGGTGGAGGTGCAGACCAGTCAAATTCTTCCTTGAGACCCATGCTCTTCAGATCTTCGGTCCTATAGACATGAGATAGAACAGCCCAGGTACGGTTGAAGGTTTCATGGGGGTAGTAGTGGTTTTTCTTCACTGTATTGTGTGTTGAGGTCATGCTGTGAAGAATTGAACCAAACTGACGCTTGACCCATTTATGATTGCGATCAACTTTCTGATGAAGACTGAGGAGTAACTCACGATCAGTCATCACCCTGGGTGCTGTGGCTTGAGGAATTTGCTTGGTAGAGGTGTTGGTGGCAACGTCATGTGTGGTAGAGTCATCATTTGTGGAGTAGGATGCAGCCTTGCGAAATTGACAATCCAATGGACGAATGCCTTCATCTATCACAACAGTTGCCTTGCCTTTGTCATCAGCTAAGGAAAATGTCCATTTGAGGACTTCAATTGGAGGCAAGTAGCTTCCGTGGTTCAGAGTATCGGCCTTGTAATTGAGTGAAGACCTTGTCCTGATGAACCTCACAATCCATGGTGCATAAGGCTTCAGCTCAAAAGGTGACATAGCAATATTTGCCAGAGTCCTCATGAAGAAATCATGGAAGTTGACGGGAACGCCATGAATGATATTGAAAAGCATATTCTTCATGATGCCAACGACTTCTTCATCATTTGAGTCGTGGCCTTTGATAGGACTCATTGTCTTCGTCAGAATGCGATAGACAGTCTGTGGCACATACATTAATTCCTTGACAAGGAATTTGGTTCGTGGGGCCTGCCCTGGCTTCAAAGGCTTCATCAGCACTTGCATGTAATGATTTGTAAGCTCGGGTAGGACTGAGTGGGAGGGCACGAAGCAATTCAGTTGCTGGTGCCTTGTAGTGAGTATTTTCTGACATCCAGTCCAGCACCCAAGAGTTCACATCTTCAGAATTTCCTGTGATGTGCAGCGTCGCATAGAATTGAAGAATGAGTTCTTCATTCCAATCACAGATGTTAGTGCAGAAATTCAGCAATCCAGCATCATGAAGAACACTGAGGACTGGCTTGAAGCACGGCAGAGATTCCATGTCCACATGAGGAATGTGTGCATGATCGAAGAATTTGTCTTTGTCGAATAGCACTGAGGAATAGAAATTGGCTTGACTAGCAGTCCAGAAACGCCTCTTCTTTATGCGAGTAGAATCATAGGGATTGTAGTCAGTGAAGAACACATGCTCGTTAAAGAAATCTATAGCCTTGAACTTTTGCTTCTTTGAGAATAGATCCTTTGGCTTGGGCAGAGGAGTGTCAGTGAGTTGCATCACAACCTCAGGAATCGCAATCTCCGGTTCTTCGGGCTGACGAATTTCTGGTTCCTCTTCAATGGCAGTCTGCATGTTTAAAGGATCAGCAGCAGCAGTTTCTTCAGCACTAGTGGCTGGAATTTCTTTATGCACAGACGAGGTAGGATGAGTTTCTTCAGAGCCTATTTGAACGGTTGCTGCAGGGGACTGAGGTATTTGTTGTATTGGGGTGAAGTGTGGAGAATTGGGATGTTGACTTTCCCAAAAGTCATCATTCATCACAGGCGTAGTGCATCCAATATCCACGTCTTCATCTTCAATTTCTTCAACGCCAGCCTCTTCAGCTGTGAACTGAGGCATTGGCGAGGAAGCAACAAGCGTTGAAGGGATCGCATCCACTTCAATTTCTTCATCAATCTACTCTGACGAAGCAGCAGAATGATTTTCTTCATCAGATCCGCTAGGGATCACATATTCGTTACCAAAAGGAACAAGGTCCTTTGATGGCATGGTGGAAATCGGAACAGTATCAATTGGATTTTCAAGTGAGCTGGTCATAGTCTTCATTTTCTTCGGAGCTGAAGAATCTGAAGCGGATGATGCTTTCCTTTTCTTCACTGCAGCTCTCTCTGCAGCCTTGGTCTTCCTCACATCTGATGCAGATGGAAGGGTAGGAGTTGGTGTAGGCGCACAAGGAGCTGAGGAATCTGTTTGAATTTCCTCAGGCGCAACTGATGCAGTTGCCCTGACTTCTTCATTTTCTTCAGACGCACCACTAGTGGATGCCCTGGCAATGTCTTCAGCGGCTGGAATGGAGTCATCAGCCCTGGAACTAGCATTTTCATCAGCAGCCTGAAAGTCATCAGCAGTGCTGGCATGTTCTTCAGTTTGCTGAGTAGAAGCTTCAGCTTGAGGAATTTCTTATTGCGATGGGGCTGCAACATTGGTGAACTTCTTAGTCAGTTTAACGAACCTGACTTTGGCTCCTTGCCAATCAGCATAATAAGCATTGAAATCATCACTGAGGGCTTTGATTTCAGACTGGATCTTGAGGAGTTCATCAGTTGTCATTGTGACAACGTTTTTCCTCAGGAACTTCTCTTTCCTGAACTGAGCCTTCTTGATTTGTCTGGCCTTCTCAAATTTCCATTTCTCTTCAGTGATGAAATGGGTCAGCATGTGACTTTGGCCAGGAGTCAAATGAAAATCAGGCATAGGAGTGTTTGGGTCCTTGTGTCAGAGATCAATGTAGTCGAGGATCGCTTTTGGATCCAGAAGCAGTGGCACATTTGTGCCTTTGGCTCTAGCGGCCCTTTCTTGCCTGTCTCTGATGATTTCTGCAAGTTCATCATCATCAGCTTCATCGTCAGATGGCACTTGGAAGGAAACCTATTTCTTCTTCATATTTGGCCGAGGACCTCGACCAGCTGTTGCCTTGGTCTTCAGCAGAGTGGGGCCTGATGAAGAATTTGGTGCAGCTGAGGAACTCGCTGAGACACCAGAGGCAATAGAGATGCCTGCAGTCCTTTGGCATGTGGCCAAATGTACAGGTGTTGAGGACTTTGCCGGAGCAACTGAGGACTTTGGAGGAGCGGGAGCAGCATGTGGAACTGGTCGTGAGGGCTTCGAAGAATCTGGCCGTGAGGGCATTGCTGAGGAACTTGGCCGTGAGGGCGCATTTGGTGAAGCACTTGGCTTGTGAGCGGGCTTCTTTGCCATTGACTTCCTTGGCCTGACAGAAGCCTCAGTGGCAGCAGCAGTAGCAGAGTCTTCATTGAATTTCCTCACTGCTTCTTTGGCTTGTCTAGCCAACTTGGCTTGGCGTTTGGCCCATTCTTGAGGGAAATCCTCACCACGCTTGATGCTGGTGGGGTCAGCTTCTTGGCCAGGTGCCAATGGAGCTCTTGGGCATGGAGGATTTAGAGCGAATTTCTTCATATACTTTGGAGTTACATATCTGCACTCCCTCCATTCTCTTGCCCATCTCCTTTCAATCCTCTGTACGCGCACCTTGCGCTGATTTTTTTTCTCCTTTCCGAACATGGCCTCATCAGGTGTGCAATAGTCAGCATAGATGTCCTCAGGTATTTCAAATGCAGTCATGACCTCAGGCTTCTTTCCACCTTTCTGTGGTTTCTTACCGTCTGCCATATTCTTCAGTTGAGGAATTTGAACAATTGAATTCTCGGAAGAAGTATGCAACTTTTCTTCGAGGAACGCTGAAAATGAGTTAAGTTGATGAGAACCTAGTGATTCAGCAGCGGACATGAGTACCTGTGAATAGAGTATAGTTGCGAGGAATTTGAAGAGGTCATATGCGTTCTCATAAGGTTTTCAAAAATAACAAGTTTGAGGAATTTGACCAGATGAGTCTTGAAGAATTTCACTAAGCGTTCTTTGTCTTAGGTTCCAGAGTTGTATAGATTGAGGATCCACACAATTGAGGAATCTTGAAGATAAATGATGCTTAGAGAAACGAATCAAGAGCAAATGACTAGTGAGGTGTTTTGTGTGTGAGCATTTGAAGAATAAAACACCTTTGAAGATTTTGTAGAGAAAATTTGAATCACAGAGGGCAGTAAAAGTAACTTTTAATTACCCTTGATGAAGAACACGACGAACTGAGAAGTGTAGATTTGAAGCTCGTCAATTCAGATCTTCCACGCCCTAACTTGGCGGAGGAAGACAGCTACGGCGGCGGCGGAGTGAAGATTTCCGCGGCCGGCACGAGTACGACGACGACGAGGTCGAGGCAGTGAAGCTCTTCCTCACCGGCGACAATGGAGTCGCGGCGACGCTAGGGTTTGAGAAGCTCGAGCGAGAGAGAGAGAGCGGTCGAGCGGAGTAAAGGAAGTGAGGAAGGGGTGAGGGGGTATTTATAGTCGCAGTGAAAAACTGTTCGCCCGAAGATTTAGGACGAACGTGCCCCTGGCCCTTCTCATTCGCTTGACATGTGTCACCCACGTATTGAAAGGTGGAGATCGTGTTAGATCGTGGGTGAATAGATAAGTCCATCGTGGGATGCGGAATGGTTTGAGCGGCAAAACCGAAAATTTGGATAAGATTAGTTTTAAAGTTCTGTTCGCAATTTCTTTAGCTGACAGGACACAGTGAAGATTTTGAACGAGTTTCAAATAGAACGCACATGAAGAATGTGTGAATAGATTGGGTTGAGTATAGCATAGAGGGGGAAGGGTCCGATCACATTCACTTAGCAGAAAATGCAACTTGAAGAAATAGCCAAAAGTGAATGCTATAGAGGACATAAACTAATATATATATATATATATATATATATATATATATATATATATATATATATATATATATATATGGCCAATGAAGAAAAACAACGGAAACAATGAAGATTTTGCAAAGTTGAAGAATTTGAACAACTGAGGAATTTCAACACCGAGGAAAAACTCAAATTGAAGATTTTCAACTTTTTGTGGTGGCGTGACCCACCGTATAAGAATGATGATTTCAGCCACCGCGTACAATTGTCGTAGGGTTCTGAGAATCAAATTCTTCATTAATTTCTTCACACTTAGAGTGTTATTCTTCATTGATTGAAGAAAAATGTTTATTCATGTGTTGCACATCTAAGTCATCAATTTTGCATAAGTGTTAGGATGTGTGTCCTTTTCAAAGAACATTCGAAGATTCTAAGATATTTAGCTCACACCGCAACTTGCTAAATCTATTCTCATCCAAGGGCTTTGTGAAGATATCGGCTAGCTGTTCTTTAGTCTTAACATGCTCAATAGAAATGTCGCCCTTCAACACATGATCACGAAGAAAATGATGGCAAATCTGAATGTGCTTTGTCTTCTAGTGCTGAATTGGGTTGTGAGCAATCTTGATGGCACTCTCATTGTCACAGTAGAGAGGCACATTCTTCATGTTGATGCCATAGTCCTTGAGAGTTTGCTTCATCCACAGCAATTGAGCACAGCAAGAACCAGCAGCAATGTACTCAGCTTCTGCAGTGGACAGTGATACGCAGTTCTGTTTCTTCGAGGACCAACAGACCAAAGATCGTCCGAGGAAATGACAAGTACCAGATGTTGACTTGCGGTCCACACGATCACCAGCATAGTCAGAGTCAGAATATCCAATGAGATCAAAAGTAGAGCCCTTGGGGTACCATAGTCCTAGTGTTGGTGTGTGAGCTAGATATCGAAGAATATGCTTCACAGCCTTATGGTGTGATTCCTTCGGTGTAGCTTGAAATTGGGCACATATGCAAACACTAAGCATTATATCTGGCCTAGATGCACATAAGTACAATAAAGAACCTATCATGGAGCAGTATACCTTGTGATCAAAGTCAATACCATTTTCATCAGTGCATAGATGGCCATTTGTGGGCATAGGAATTTTGATGCCTTTGCAATCTTGCATGCCGAATTTCCTCAGAACATCCATGAGGTATTTCTCCTGAGATATGAATATGCCATTGTGTTGTTGACGAATTTGAAGACCTAAGAAGAATTTCAACTCTCCCATCATAGACATTTGATATTCTTCACTCATCATATAGGCAAATTCATCACTATAACGTTGGTCAGTACAGCCAAAGATAATATCATCAATGTATATTTGGCACACAAACAGTTCACCATCATAACATTCAGTAAAGAGAGTAGGGTCGAGTGAACCGGGTGTGAAGCCATTCTTCACGAAGAATTCCTTCAAAGTATCATACCATGCCCGAGGGGCCTGCTTGAGGCCATAGAGGGCCTTGTTGAGTCTGAAGACTTTGTCAGGATTCTTTGGATCTTCAAAACCTGGGGGTTGAGCAACATATACGTCTTCCTCAAGCTTACCATTGAGGAATGCACTTTTCACATCCATTTGATATAAAGTGATATTATGATGGTTAGCATAAGCAAGTAATATGCGAATAGCCTCAAGTCTAGCAATAGGTGCAAAAGTTTCATCGAAATCAATTCCTTCAACATGTGTGTAGCCTTGAGCTACAAGTCGTGCCTTATTCCTCACCACAAGGCCATTTTCATCTTGCTTGTTGCGGTAGATCCACTTTGTGCCAATGATATTATGCTTGCAAGGATCTGGACATTTGACCAGTTCCCAGACATTGTTGAGCTCGAACTGATGTAATTCTTCTTGCATGGACTAAATCCACTCAGGCTCCAGAAATGCTTCATCTACCTTAGTGGGCTATGTGATAGAGACAAAAGCATAGTGCCCACAAAAGTTAGATAAATGTGAAGCTTTTGAGCGGGTGAGAGGACCTGGTGCTTCAATGTCATCAATGATCTTTTCAACTTGCACTTCTTTTGCAACACGAGGATGAGCTGGTTGTCGTCGAGGAATTTGACCAGCATTTTCTTTAGTACCATTTTCTTCAGCATTTTCCTCAGGTACATTAGCTTGACGATCTTCGCGTTCTGGAATGAATTCTTCAGTAGATTCTTCGGTAGGAATGACATCCTCAGTAGCCTTGAACTTGATAGAATCCTCAGGTGCTGGTTCATCTATCACAGAAGGTAGGTGCTCTCTTTGCGAGCCATTAGTTTCATCGAACTGCACATCTACAGTTTCAACAATCTTGTGAAGAGCGATATTGAAGACTCTGTAGATGTGCGAGTCCTTTCCGTAACCAAGCATAAAACCTTCATGTGCTTTCGGTGCGAATTTAGCATTGTGATGAGGATCCCTAATCCAACATTTAGCACCGAAGAATTTGAAATAACTCACATTGGGTTTCTTGTCAGTGAGGAGTTCATAGGCAGTCTTCTTGAAGAATTTGTGAAGATATACTCTGTTGATGATGTGGCACGCGGTATCAATTGCATCAATCCAAAAACAATGAGGCGTTTTGTATTCATCAAGCATAGTGCGAGCCATCTCAACAAGAGTTCTGTTCTTGCGCTCCACGGCGCCATTTTGCTGAGGAGTATAAGGAGCAGATAACTCATGAGTAATACCAAGTTCATCAAGATAGTCATTAAGACCGGAATTCTTGAACTCAGTTCCATTGTCACTCCTGATGTGCTTGATCTTCACACCAAAGTTGGTTCAAGCCCTCGAGGAAAATCGTTTGAAGACTTCCTGCACTTCATGTTTGTAAGTAACAAAGTGTACCCATGTGTAACGAGAATAATCATCAACAATAACAAAGCCATATAGGGATGCATCATTTGTCACAGCAGAATAATGATTAGGACCGAAGAGATCCATGTGAAGCAATTCGAATGGACGAGTAGTGGTCATGATAGTCTTTGTTGGATGCTTGGCCTTGGTCATTTTTCCAGCTTCACAGGCTCCACACAAGTGATCCTTGAGGAATTTGACATTCTCAATGCCAATGACATGCTTCTTCTTCGCAAGCGTGTGCAAATTCCTCATGCTTGCGTGACCAAGTCGTCGATGCCATAGCCAGCCTTCTGAAGCTTTTGCAAGTAAGCACACGGCAGGTTGTGGTCCTGTAGAGAAATCAAAAATGTACAAGTCTCCTCTCCTAAATCCTTCGAAGACTTTGGAATTGTCAGCTTCCATGATCACAACACAACGATACTTGCCAAAGACAACAACCATATCAAGATGACAAAGCATTGAGATAGACATGAGGTTGTATCCAAAGGACTCGACAAGCATGACTTTGTCCATGTGTATGTCCTTAGAGATCGCAACCTTACCTAGACCCAATACCTGACTTTTGCCTTTGTCAGCGAAGATGATATGCTTCAGATGTGATGGTGATAAGGGAGCATCCATCAAGAGATTCTTGTCCCCAGTCATGTGATTTGTACATCCACTATCAAGGACCCACTCATTTGCTTTGGGTTGATCATCCTGCAGATGAATTAGTGCAGCTTACAAACTCATATACTTCATTAGTGAAGAATATGACATCAGTATCATCAGTTCAATTTCATCAAGCAATAGTACAGATAAGCAGTGTGAGGACGTGTGAAATGAAAGTTCATTTCATCATGATTCGCCTGCGTCCTTTCAGGCACTGTTCAGGTCTCCAGCAAATTCTTCAGTCATTTTGAGCACGACTGGAGACCTGACCCTGCATAAGAGATTAGTTCTTTTTCTTCACCACCCACATCTGGAGGGGTGGTAAAGAATTCATCACTCTGCGAGCACCATATGAGAAAGGTGGCATGGACGCCAGTCCACTTCGTTTCACATAAGAGGGGTTAGGGTAAGCATATGAATAAGCAGAGAAATTCTTCGAGGACTTACGAACATAATGATTTGAAGAATAATGCACATATTCATAGCCCTTAGCTCTACCCTGCGAAATAGAGTTGTTAGCACGATGATGTTCATATGAGGATTTTGATCCTTTTGAGGAATTTGATCCATGTGAGGAATTTGGTCCATATGAGGACTTGGATCCATATGAAGAATTTGGTCCATATGAAGAGTTTGATCTGGGGTTCCTATTCTTCACTGGTGGTGTCATGAGGACATTCACCTGAAGACTTTCAACATAACTTTTGGGAACCCAGATTTTCTTCATAGGGGAACCGTTCCTGCAGTTAGTGCCAACATATCTAGCAAATACTTCACCATTCTGATTTTTGAACAGTTTATAGCTGGAGTCAAATGACTCATCAGAAGAATGAGGAGATTCACATGTAAAGCCAGATAAGTTAGATGGATCAACTGGAGGTCCCTTTGCAGCATCCCATGAGGTTTTAGGGTACTGCTCAGGCTTCCAATATGTTCCATCAGCATTGAGTTTCCTCTCAAAGGCAATACCCTCTTTCCTAGGGTTCCTGTTGAGGATCTGCTTCTTAAGCACATCACAAAGAGTCTGATGCCCTTTGAGGCTTTTGTACATGCCTGTCATATACAATTCCATCAGCCCTGCATCGTTAATGAAACTAGCAATGTCCTCAGATGAGGAATTAGTGATAGCAGCGGCAGGTGAAGAATTTGTAACATTTGAAGCATTTGAACATTCAGGTGAAGAATTAGCAGATTCACGTTCAATGCACTTTAAGCATGGAGGATCAAATTCTTCCTGAGTAGCGCTGATTTGTTGAGCAAGTAATGAATCGCGCTCCTTCTGAAGATCTTCATAACTCACTCTTAGCTTCTCAAGATCTTGCTTTCTTTGAAGAAGTTCAAGAGAAAGCTTCTCGTGATCAGATAAGAGAGCGTTATGATGACCTTGAAGGTCGTCAAACTTGGAATGGAGTCCCTGAAGACTTTCAGCCAAGGCTTTTGACTGATCCATTTCTTCACCCAACATATCATCGCTCTTATTTAGCATGTATTGAACTTTTTCCAAGGCTCTTTGTTGTTTAGTGGCAAGGGAAGCAAGTTTGACATAGCTATGTCCAAATTCATCGCCAGATTCATCATCACTAGATTCGGATAGGTAGGGTTCGGTTACCTCAGCACCGTTTGCCATAAGGCAGGGGGTAGACGATGATGATTCTGGTTCGAATGTCATCGCATTGAGAGATTCCTTGTAGTCCTCAAACCAAGGATCATGACAATTCCGATGACCTTCATTGACCTCAGAGAGACGGTCCCCAATTAGCTTCGCGTGATTGAGATGCATGACGTTCCTGAGCTGATTTCAGGACAGAATAGAGCAGATGACATCCTTCGTTGTGAGGTTAAGCAGTGTGTACTTGCGAATGTCATCAGCCTCAGCCATCTTGCATAGATCGGTAAGACCGATCTCGGTGACGGTACACAGTTCGCTGTCCATAGCCATGAGTCGTTTTTTCATCATGGCCTTCCACCGAGGATACTCATGACCGTCAAAGATGGGTCAGAAAACGTTCCTCGATCCTACAGTCGACATAACTAGAACTCCAGGTGGTTAAACAGAAATCACACAGAACAAGGGAGTACCTTGCTTTGATAACAATTGAAAGTGCGCTATATCGACTAGAGGGGGGTGAATAGGCGATTTTTATGAATTCTTCACTGAGGAATTTGCCGGTGAGGAAATTCCTTAGCGAAGAACTACTTGCAGCGGAATAAGTACTCAGAAGTAAGCATGACAGAATACACACATAGTCATCATGATGAAATGAAGACAAACACAAAGTACAGAAAGCATAAACACAGGATAACACAAGATGAAGACAAACAGACTGAAGAAATTGAACTGAGGAAATTGAGAAAGTCTTCGGTCAAAGTCTTCAAACACAGATATGAACAATCACTCAACATAGTAATGAGGAAATGAAAGAGTTGAGGAAATAGAACCAGTAAGGTTGGTGAAGACAATGATTTGGTAGACCAGTTCCAACTGTTGTCTCAGTTGTACGTCTGGTTGGAGCGGCTGAGTATTTAAACTCGAGGACACACAATCCCGGACACCTAGTCACTGAGCACGCAGCTCAGGACACCAAGTCCTCACTGTATTCTCCTTGAACTAAGGTCACACAGACCTCGTCCAATCACTCGTGGTAAGTCTTTAGGCGACTTCCAAACCTTCACAGACTTCGGTCACTCGGCGATCCATAATTCATCTTGGATGCTCTAGACCATGACGCCTAACCGTCTGGAAGAAGCACAGTCTTCAAAGGTAATAAGCGTCGGATCCACGCAGGATCAATCTCTTCAGTGATGCTCAATCACTTTGGGTTTGTAGGTGTTTGGGGTTTGGGTTTTTCCTCACTCGATGATTTTCGCTCAAAGTCCTGGGAGGATGGGTTGCTCTCAAATGATAAGTGTCAGTTTCTCTTGGAGCAGCCAAGCAGCTAGTGGTTGTAGGGGGCAGCTATTTATAGCCTGGGGAGCAGCCCGACATGATAAGACATAAATGCCCTTCAATTATATGACCGTTATGTGGATAAGATATTTTGGGACAGCTGGCACGTAGCACAGCAACGGTCGGAAATTTGACTCTCAAATTCCTCAGGGCTATCATGTTCCTCACTGTGTAGGAAATCCGCACTGGCAAATTCCTAACTCCTCAGTCAGAACAAATTCCTCAGCGACCAGAAGAACTTCGTCTCTGTCACTGAAGAAATTGACTGAATTGTATGAGATTTCCAATGGCTTCACTCGAAGGGATTGGTATGTGTAGGATTTTGAGTTGAGCATCACATGGAAATTTTTCCTTCGTATTTCCTCGACCCCCTTTAGCAGTACGGTGTTTCCTATGACTCAAGAAGGAGAAAAACAAAACTATGAAAACGAAAGTCTTCAAGCTTCATATTCCTCGCATGAATATCAAGTCTTCACGGACACACCAATTTCTTCACTTTCAAAGTCTTCATGAAAGTCTTCAGGAATACCAAAATCTTCAGTCGAAGAGATTCATTTTTAGGGGTCGACTTCCTCTGTAAATATCAAACTCCTCATAGACTTATAGACCTGTGTACACTCATAAACACATTAGTCCCTTAACCTATAAGTCTTCAATACACCAAAATCACTAAGGGGCACTAGATGCACTTACATACCATGAGCATTGCGCCAGGTCTGTGTGATCTTATCTCAAGGACAATACGGTGAGGACTATGTGTCCGGGACTGTGTGTCCTCGAGTTTAAATACTCAGCCGCTCCAACCAGACGTACAACTATCATAGCAGTTGGAACTGGTCTACCAAATCATTGTTTTCACCAAGCCTACTGGTTCTATTTCCTCAACCCCTTCATTTCCTCATTCATGTGTTGATTAACCTGATCATTACTGTTTGAAGACTTTGAATGAAGACTTTCTATATTTCCTCAATCCAATTTCTTCAGTCACATTGTCTTCAGCCTGCTTATCCTGTGTTTACGCTTTCTGTACTCTATGCTTGTCTTACATTTCATCATGATGACTATTCTATTACTCTGTTATGCTTATACCTGAGTACTTATTCCTCTCCTTGTAGTTCGTGACTTAGGAATTTCCTCACCCTGAAATCCCTCAGTGATGAATTTGTAAAAATTGCCTATTCACCCCCCTCTACTTGACCTACGCACTTTCAATTGGTATCAGAGCAAGGTACTCCCTTGTTCTGTGTGATTTTGGTTTAACTGATTGGAGTTTTAGTTATGTGAACTGCAGGTATGATCAAGGTCTCGACTGGGTGTCCTACCTTTGATGGGACAAACTACCCCTACTGGAAGAACAAGATGCGCATGCATCTTGAGGCAATTGATAACGATCTATGGTATGTTGTGAAAAATGGTGTTCCCTCAGTCACTTTGTCTGTGAATGCTGCTGATGTGAAGAGATTCAAGCGACTCGATCCTCAAGCGAAGCATATCATCTGTGGCCATCTGAGCAAAGGACTGTACGGTAGAGTGAGTGCCCTGGAAACTGCCATGCTGATTTGGGACAGGTTATCCAAGGACAACAAAGGAGTCTTAACTCAACATGACTCCCGAGTTGATGTTCTTCGCAATCTCTTCAACTGCTTAAAAAGACTCGACAATGAAAATGTTCAGCAAACCTTTGATCGCCTCACTGACATCTCAAATGAGCTTCAAGCACTTGGTGCCACTAATATCACTGATCATGAGGTGGTGAAAAAATTGTTGAGATCACTTGATTCCTCATTTGATACTCTTGCACTTATTATTCAAGCGCGAGCTGATTACAAGTCACTAGATCCCGCTAATATTCTCAAGAGGCTAAACACTCATGAGTTCCAGCTTGCTGAGAAGAGAGACCTTTATAGACCGAGCTATGGAAGATCACGTCCACTGAAGGCCAAGGTAGTCTCTGAGTCTGAAGCTGAAGACTCTGGTAGCAACCTTGGTGATACTGAAGAACAAAGCCAGGAGCTAGCAATGCTCGTGAGGAAATTCTAGAAGTTCTCTCACCGCGGTCGCTTTGGAAAGTCTTCAAGAAATGATGATTCCTTGTCTCGTGACTACAAAAAGAGAACTTGCCACAAATGCCAGAAACCTGGTCACTACATGTCTGATTGTCCTCTGTGGGAAAAGGAATCAAAGAAGAAGAAGTACAAAGATGACGATTCTGATGACTCAAATAAGAAGAAGAAACCTTCAAAGTCTCCATCATCAAAATCGTCAAAGTCTTCATCTCACAAGAAGAGCAGTTCCAAGAAGGCCCGGGCATTCATTGGCAAGGAAATTGACTCTGAAGCTGAATCTGAGGATAATGTGGAAGAGGAGGAATCTGAGGAATCAGACTCTAGTGTGGCAAGCTTAGCCCTCGCTACCGCTTACGTCAGCAAGTCCATCTTCAACACTGAAGAAAATGACCTCCCCAACTCTGCTGACAAGAGCGTCGATGACTATGCTCCTACCTACTGCTTCATGGCAAAAGGTGCCAAGGTACTCAAACATTCCCCCTCTGACTCTAGTGAGGATGAATCTGATGACAATCTCAAACCTAGCTATTCCAAACTTGCGAAAATTGTTGCTAAACAACAGAAGGCTTTAGAAAAGATTCAAAATCAACTAGAAAGAAGCGATGACCTGTTGGGCGAGGAATTGAATCGATCCAAGACTCTGACAGATAATCTTCAGAGACTTCAAACTAGGTTTGACAACCTTCAAAATCATCATAACACTCTTTTAACTAATCATGAGAAGATTTCTTATGAATTTCTTCAGAGAAAGCAAGATCTTGAGAATTTAAAAGCGAGTTATGAAGGTCTTCAGAAAGAAAACGATTCATTGCTTGCTCAACAGATCAGTTCCGCTCAAGAAGAATTTATTCCACCATGTCTGAAATGCATTGAGTGTGAATCTGCTAATTCATCACCTGACTGTTCAAATGCTTCTATTGCTGCAAATTCTTCAACTGTCTCTATGGTCACAAATTCCTCATTTGAGGATACCACAAATATCACTGACGATAATGCAGGGCTGAAGGAATTGTATGTGACGGGCATTTACAAAAGCCTCAAAGGGCATTAGTCTCTATGTGATGTGCTCAAAAAGCAAATCATGAACAGGAACCCTAGGAAAGAGGGTATTGCCTTTGAGAGGAAACTCAATGCTGATGGGACCTATTGGAAACCTGAGCAGTATCCCAAAACCTCATGGGTTGCTGCGAAAGGACCTCCTATAGATCAATGCACTCTATCAAGCTTTACTTGTGATACTTCATATTCCTCTGATGAGTCATTTGACTCCAACTATAAACTGTTTAAGAATCAGAATGGTCAAGTTTTTGCTCGATATGTTGGAACTAACTGCAAGAACGGTCCCCCTATGAAGAAAATCTGGGTTCCTAAAAGGTGCCTTGAAAATCTTCAGGTGAATGCCATCATGACGCCACCCATGAAGAATAGGAACCCCAGATCAAATTCTTCATATGGATCAAAATCTTCATATGGATACAGGTCCTCATATGGACCAATATCTTCATCTGGATCAAATTCCTTACGTGGATCAAAACCCTCATATGAACATCATCATGCTAACACTTCTGTTTTGCAGGGAAAGTCTAAAGGCCATGAATATGTGCATTATTCTTCAAACCATTATGTTCATAAGTCCTCGATGAATTTCTTTGCTTATTCATATGCTTATCCTAACCACTCTTCTGTGAAATGGAGTGCACTTGCTTCAATGCGATCTTTTTCTTATGGAGCTCGCAGAATGATGAATTCTTTGCCACCCCTCTAGATGTGGGTGGTGAAGAAAAAGAACTAATCTCTTATGCAGGGTCAGGTCTCCAGACGAATTTGATCGTCTGAAGAAATTGCTGGAGACCTGAATGTGCTTGAATGGACGCAAGCTAATCATGAAGAAATGAATCACACATTTCTCACGTCCTTATACTACTATGTCTATTATTGTTAATGAAATTGATATCATATTCTTCATTGATGAAGTATATGGATTCATAAGTTGTACTAATTCATCTGGAGGATGAACAACCTAAAGCTACTGAGTGGGTCCTCGATAGTGGATGTACAAATCACATGACCGGTGACAGGAACTTGTTGATGGACACTGATTTGTCACCATCTTATCTGAAACATGTCACCTATGCTGACAAAGGCAAAAGCAAGGTATTGGGTCTAGGTAAGGTTGTGATCTCAAAGGATAGACACATGGACAAAGTCATGCTTGTCGAGTCCTTAGGATTCAACCTCATGTCTGTCTCAATGCTTTGTGATCTTGACATGGTTGTCGTCTTTGGAAAATATCATTGCATTTTGTTGATGGAATTTGACAATTCCAAAGTCTTTGAAGTCTTTAGGAAAGGAGACTTGTATATTGTTGATTACTCTGCAGGACCACAGCCTCCCACATGTCTACTTGCAAAAGCTTCAGAATGCTGGCTATGGCATCAACGACTAGGTCATGCTGGGATGAGGAACTTGCATACACTCGTGAAGAAGAAACATTCATTGGCATCGAGGGTGTCAAATTCCTCAAAGATCATCTTTGTGGGTCTTGTGAGGCTGGAAAGATCACGAGAGCCAAGCATCCCTCGAAGACTATCATGACCACTTCTCGTCCCTTTGAATTACTTCATATGGATCTCTTTGGCCCTACTCATTATGCCACGTTCTCTAGTTCTGCATCATTATATGGCTTTGTCATAGTTGATGACTATTCTCGTTACACATGGGTGCATATCATCACTTACAAAAATGAAGTGCAGGAAGTCTTCAGACGATTTTCCTCAAGAGCTATTACTAACTTCGGTGTGGAGATAAAGCATATCAGCAGTGATAATGGAATGGAGTCAAGAACACTAGCCTAGAGCAAGACTGGCAACACCTTCATATGGAGTATATATGGAGTCAGAGTGATAACTTCTCTTGGAGTAGTTGTCGGAGTCGAAACCGGAAACCCATTCACCAACGTGAGCTTGATGTCTTTGTCTTGTGTAGCTTTTTGATGGCTCATCTTCCTTTCGGTATCCTTGCTTCTTCGAGAGGGTCTTCATTCATAACGATCATCTCTACTCCTCTCTCTCGGACGTGATTCATCTCTTCTACTCCTCCTTTTTGGTGAGTCTTTTCTTTCTTGTAGGGAGCCGTACACTCATTGGATTAGTGTCCGGGTCATCCACAATTGTAGCAATTATGATCATGACTAGAAGATCTTTTGTCATTGTAGGACCTTGACTTGGAGCTTCTCTCTTTTCTTCTAATCTTGTAGAACTTGTTGAAGTTCTTCACCATTACGCTCAATTATTCATTGGAGACTAGCTTGTCACTTGATGTTGTAGGAGCATCACTTGAAAAGCTTTGTAAGAACCACTTGACTTGTTGTAGAGCTCTTCTTTATCCTTGAGTGACATCTCATGAGCAACAATTCTACCAATGACTTCCATGGGCTTGATATCTTTGTAATTGGGCATCATTTGGATCAATGTGCACATGGTATCATATTTGCCATCCAAAGCTCTAAGGATCTTCTTGATAATGAATTTGTTGGTCATCTCTTCACTTCCTAAACTGGCAATCTCATTTGTGATGAGAGCAAGCCTATACTACATTTCGGTGACACCTTCACCATCCTTCATCTTGAACTTGTCAAGTTGACTTTGAAGCACATCCAACTTTGATTCCTTGACGGACTCTGTACCTTCGTGCATATCAACCAAAGTATGCCAAATTTTCTTTGCATTCTCAAGGCAGCTGATTTTGTTGAATTCTTCGGGGAAAAATCCATTGAAGAGAATATTACAAGATTGAGCATTATATTGCAACATCTTCAATTATTCTACGGTTGCCTCACAATATGGTTCTTTGCCATCCTCAAAGAATTCACCTTGCAATCCAACACGAATAACAACCCAAATGGTAGGGTTATGACCAAGAATATCCATTTTCATCTTATGCTTCCAACTAGCAAAATTTGTACCATCAAAATAAGGACCTCTATAGTGATAGTTACCCTCGCTAGATGCCATACTGTCTTGGGTTGTGAAACCTACGCTATGATCCACAAAGCTATGGAAATCAAGGCTCACGGAGACTAAAGCTCTGATACCACTTGTAGGATCGAAAATATATCTAGAGGGGGGTGATTAGACTACTTGACCAAATAAAAATCTTTCCTTTTCCCAATTTTAGTTGTGGGTAGATTTTAGCAATTATGACAAGTCAAGCAATCAACCTACACATGCAATTCTAAGAGTATAGTAGTAGAAAGTAAACATTACATATGAAGTTAAATGGAAGGGTTTGGAGAAGGCAGACGCAATGGAGACACGAAGATTTTTAGCGTGGTTCCGATAGGTGGTGCTATCGTACATCAATGTTGATGGAGACTTCAACCCACGAAGGGCAACGGTTGCGTGAGTCCATGGAGGGCTCCACACACAAAGGGTCCACGAAGAAGAAACCTTGTCTATCCTACACGGCCATCGCCACGAAGGACTTGCCTAACTCGGGTAGATTTTCATGAAGTATGCGATCTCCTTGCCCTTACAAACTTCTTGGTTCAACTCCACATCATGTCGGAGGCTCCCAAGAGACACCTAACCAATCTAGGAGACACCACTCTCCAAAAGGTAATAAATGGTGTGATGATGATGAACTCCTTGCTCTTGTGCTTCAAATGATAGACTCCCCAGCACTCAACTGTCTCTCACAGATTTGGTTATGGTGGAAGAACAAGTTTAGTGGACAGCAACTTGGGGAAGGCTAGAAATCAAGGTTCAATTGGTAGGAATAGAATCTCTTGATCTCAACACATGGGTAGGTGGTTCTCTCTCAGAAAATGAATGGTGGAAGTGTAGGCACGTTCTGATGGCTCTCCTCAAAGAGAAAAAGGAGGTGGAGGGGTATATATAGCCTCCACACAAATCCATTACACACTTTTGACCCATCTTGGTGGCACCGAATAGAAAACTCGACGGCACCGATCTAATCAAAAATATGAATGTTAGGAATCTCGGTGGGACCGACAGGAACAACTCGATGGGACCGATGTGCTAGGGCTTAGGGAAAACTTCATCTCATTGGCACCGATTGCATCAACTCGGTTGGACCGAAGTGAGTGCAGCGGGCACACTACAAAAAAAGACACATTCATGACATTTTGGGCCGAACGAATTTTTTTCTGTCATACTTATGACACTTCTATGACGATAATTATGACAAAACCCGGTATCATCATAGATGTGGTGGGCTCCTACTTCTATGACAAAAAATCATGACAGAAAATGGTCTTTTCGTCCTGGGCGAGCCGGAGACACAGCTGCATGACATTCTTTGGGCCATCCATGACGGAAAAAAACTGTGGTAGAAGCGAGGGCGAGGTAAATTTCGGGGAGTTCCCGGTTACGGTGGGTGGTCGGGGGCCGAGCGATGCGCGTTTCTCTCGTACACATACGCGCGTGTGTGCGAGGCGTTGGGCTCTAACTAAACCCGAGCGATGCATTGGGCTCTAACTGAACCCAAGCGATTGCACTAGCTACGTTACTGAACCCGAGTGATTCCTTCACTACTGCTGCTAACTGAAGTCGATCAATGATGCCTCTAGATGAACAGTGAGCATTGCGGGGGAGGGGGGTTGGATGAACAGTTCCCGGTGGGGGTGGATGAACAGGACCCCGTGGTGTTGCCTCTGGATGAACAGGACCCCGATCGATCGAGCCGGTTGGGGCTAGATGAACAGGACCTCGTGGAGGGCTGGATGAACAGGACGACCCCGTGGAGGGCTGGATGAATAGTAGATGGTGGTGGGGTGGATGAATAGTAGCCCGTGGAGGGGTGGTTGAACAGGAGCCCACGGAGAGGGCTGGTTAAACAGTAGCCGGTGGAGTAGCGCGTGGTGGAGGCTGGATGAACAGGAGCCCGTAGATGAACAGTCGCAGGTGGAGGCTGGAGGAGGTCGACAGTGGATGAACAGTAGCCCATGGAGGCTGGAGGAGGTCGACGGTGGAGATGAACAGTATCCCATGGAGTCCCGTTTTGCGGTACGCCACACCCCTCCCGATGAACAGGACCCCCGTTTCGACCGTAGCGCTCCAACACAAGTCCGTTTCCTCCATTTTGTGGTACGCCACACCCCTTCCTACCAACAGGACCCCGTTTCGACCGTAGGAGGTCCAACACAAGTCCGTTTCCTTCGTTTTGCGGTACGCCACACCCCTCCTGATGAACAGGATCCAGTTTCGAACGTGGCCGGTCGAACACAAGGCCGTTTCCTCCGTTCTGCGATATGCCAGGCCTCGTTTCCATCGGCTGTTCTGTCCAAGCCCTCCCATTGAACACGACGACGCAGTCCGTTCCCACCCAGCCGGGTGGTTCCCCATGAACATGACGACGATGTTGTTTCTCCGTTCTGACCCAGCCATGTACACGAGCCCTGGCCGTACGTATGCACGAGTAGGCGTTCGAGACCCTGCCCGTATGTACGTACGTGGCCGTATTTTCTTTATTGCACACTGGCCGTTGTACATACGTGTACATGCTACGTGTGTGCCTCTACTATGACACGTGCGCGCCTCTACATCGACCAGTATGTACGTACACGTTCGTGAACAGAATGACAATGCTACGTACGCTTTGACCAGGTGGGTCCCGACTGTCAGGCACTTCCTTGCGTGCGAAGATGTAGATGGTGGGTCCCAGTAGTCAGGGGGGTGAATCGTTTTTTTTTTTGCCCGGATGCATTTCCGCATGCGAAGATGTAGCTGGTGGGTCCCAGTAGTCAAGGGGGAAACATTTTTTTCATGAAAAAAGGTGGCCCGTCCAGTGGATCCCTGCTGTCAGGAGGAGGAATAATTATGTTGCGCGTAATAAGGAGGCACTTCCTTGTGGCCGCCGTGGACCCAGCTGTCAGCCTCTCCACGTACAGTACTCTTCCGATGGAAGTCGGTCGTTGACCACGTTGACCACGCCGCGCCGAGAGCACCAGGGCGGTGGACGACGGAGAGGCCTAGGAAGGGTACGACGCGGAGCCGGGGAACACGTGGCAGTGGAAGCCCGCGCGGAGAGGAGTACGAGGGTTCACTTGTTTGACTGCGTTGTGAGGCTGTCGTCGCCGCAGAATAACAGGGGGTGTGGGTGAGTAGAGGGATGGCCTGGCCAGCGGTGGGAGTAGTACAGGGTGGTGAGGCCTCCGCGGCATCACAGCCAACCACGGGAGGCAGGAGCACGCAGCACGACTGGGACTGCTTTGGGCGGCTGGAGCAAGAAGACCAAAGGTTGAAGAAGCACTACGGCCGTTGGATGGACATCGTACGGTCACTGCATCTAGAATCGTTTATATTGACTAAGTTGACAAAGCCCTTGGTACGCTTCAACTGAGTAGGCCCGCAGGTCAGCCTCCGAAATGGTGCGCCCCAGATGTCAGGGGGAGGAATCATTTTTTGGGCGGCTGAAGCAAGAATATCCGAGATTGAAGAAGAAGCACGACATCCGTTGGATGGACACCCAACGGCCACATCTGCTAGAACCGTGTGTTGTTGACAAAGCCTTGCATATGCGTCAACTTAGTTTTTTTTAGGGGACGCGTCAACTTAGAAGGCCCACAAGTGTGTGGCAGATAAAATATAGCCCATTTGCGATTTGTAAGAATGTACAGCCCATTTTTTAATTCTAATGGAATTTACTACAACCCATTTACAGTTTGTTAAAAGTACAACCCAACTTCTAGCTAGGACAATGATTAATAATTTCAACCAACCGCTCAAAACAGAATTCAAAAAAATTCCCACATTTTGATGGGATCCAAAATATTTTATCCAAAATTTCTAGTCATATTAAATATAATTTCAAAATAAAGTTGTATTACGTTAAAATCCAATGAAATATTGCGCGCGCAACAAGTAATGAAATTAAAATTTTCAAATTCCAAAAATAATATATTTTTTAAACTAATTACGCATTTGGTGTATTTTTTTATAGTTAGTGCCCAGTTATTATAGTTACATCCCATTTATTATTTCTTGAAGTCCATTTTCTTGTTAAGCCTAATTCATACCTCCTAGGAAAGTTTGCAGCCCAGCGGGGCGGAGAATAACAAGTTGACCCGGATATTATGTACAACTGTCGGCCCAGTTGCATTGCTGATGTTGAAAAAAGGCATGTGTAGTACAGTACAACCTAACATGGATACTCAGCCCACATTCAGCGACGCCGAAAAGGCCCAGACAAGGCTTTTGTACAACTTTTTGAAGTCACTGAGCTCAATTAATAACTTAAGAAAAAATTTAGATTACAGTGGAACATAATTAAAAGCTGTCACGAGCAAATAAATAATTCAACGGGTCCCACTTATGTGTGTGTGCGTGCGTGTGTGTGTGTGTGTGTGTGTGTGTGTGTGTGTGTGAGAGAGAGAGAGAGAGAGAGACCCATTGGTCGATGCTCGTAAATACATCTTTCAGCCATATGCATTGTTGATGCTCAATAAAAACTTATATAGTTGACACAATCATATAGAACATCATAGCACACTGAACTTGCATACAAAAATTTCACGCAGGTGGCACAATCAGGATGGAAGCAGTGGATCGCTACGGGTAGGGCTATGTTGAAACCAATGAACTCGTACACAACAGTTCATCGTCTTTATCAATGACGGGGAAATATCTTGAATGTTGTGCAAAGAAAACAGACAGACAACAGAATAAGTTCTGCTAGCACATCAAGTTGACATACAACCCTTTCTAAAAAAAGTCCAAGTACAAAATTAGAACAGGTCGCAACCAAATGTACTGGCACATCAGTGCTTCACACCCATAGCTCAGATTTAACTAGTATCTGACAAGATTCAGTTGTTACCTCAAATTAGAGCACATCCAGCCTCCGCCGCGCGATGGAGTAGGCCATGTGCCATCCATCGTTCCGAGCAACACGGGGAAAGTTTGATATTGACTCCTGTAATGTATGTCATCGACGGACCCTGGTACCAGCAGCGGCGGCAGGACTTCGATTGATGGATTGACCACTTCTTTGACATGCACAAACACTCGATACATGTACATCCCTAACATGGTCCGCGGCAGCCTTGGTGGCGACGAATAGTACAACCCCGATTCCTGCACCGGTATCTCAACACCAATCACCTTCGGTATGGTGGACGACTTCTTCATCCATGGCATAACCATTAGAGCCCAGCTATCTGGAGGAACAAACATACTTACAAGCTCACCTCCAAGGTCGTTGATAAGCTCATTCATGGACTCGCTGTTCCAAGCCCGTCGAGGCATGCCGTGGAAGTTAAGCTTTGTTAAAAACTCAAGCTCAGAGGGCACCGAGCCCCATCATGGGTGCCATCGATCAAAGCTCGCCAGCGTGCCATCACAGAAGAAATGCCGGGAAGATTCGAACACATGACTGTAGTCGAAAGTTGTCAGGAACCTGATGAAGAAATTAGCCGGTGGCGGACATACTTCGACGAGCAAGTCACTTATTTGGATGTCGTGCGCAATGCCAAGAGCTTTGGCAAGGTCGTCCGACAAGACGGGAGGCCGATCGCCGTTGATGGTTACCATCAGCACTTTGCCGGCAAACTGGTCGTCAAGCGCCACCATGCCATTGTTGAGTGACAACACGCAGCGACCGAAGGCGGGACGGACCTCAGGATCTCCGGCTCGGAGTTCCGTGTTGACCGGCAACATGATAGGGCGCTTGAGTACAAGCAGTACAGGAGGGGGATTTGGGGGAACTGGAGTTGGAATCGAGATTCCAGAGCTGGGGGAGGGGCGGGAGATTGGGGATGAAAAGGTAGCATGAATTTCGAACACGCGCCAATATGCTCTCGGCGTGCAAGCGCACGAAAACACCGGTGGCGCCCACATGTCGGCCTAAGAGTCCTTATTCTTTCTTTTTTGTAGAGCCCGGCCTTTTTTTAGGTTCTTTTGAGATCCCGGTCTGGGAGTCATAATTGACCCGTTTGGCATTGCGTTACTACTCGGCCCATATTCAACGACACCTCACTGGCCCAAACAAGTGTACATCATCGAAAAGACACTGAGCTCAAATTATATAACTTGAAAACAGGAGATATACTCTGAACACTGGAGAATGGTGATGCCCTCATTTAGCCCACCAGTAGTTCGAAACAATAAACAGTTCGAAACAATGATATATACAACATTCAGACACTGACTAGTGACTACTATTGACATAAACAGCAAGACATGATAATTCATAAGAAGTCTTACTACACCACCAAAGCGCACCCATCTGCAGCACTCAGACTCTCGTGATCCAAACGAGAATGACATTCTAAACAGAGGCAACTATTACATTGTAAGAGTGACATAGACGAGGATGATCCAAATGACAAGGAATATGCATAACAAAAGAAAGAACTACCCATCCAGAACCAGCAGCAAAGACAACAAAGTCATTCGAAGAGATGATCCAACACCATCATAATTTGCAGCCCCGCTTCAGCGACCAGTGATCTGGAGACACCAGTACTCCACCCTTGCGATGCAACAGCCCAATTACCTATCAACCTGAAGGCTTGAGCAACATCACTGCCTATCGTAATTGAGACATCCAAGGATCAAAGTTATTCTGGATGCCTTTGTCATTCTCACCTTCTTTTGGTTGCAGGCTGTATCGTTGACAATCAGGGGAGTTTGCTCCCAAACTCCTAGGGCTCGCCGTGTAGACACAGTTTTCCATAGCAAACAGAGCCTCTCTGCCATCAAGGTCCTTGCCAAAGGCGATCTCCTGGTTAATCGGATAATTGATTCCGAGAAACAGAGAGTGTGAACCAAGGCTGTTTACCCGCCTCCAACTAAAAAATCCTGAAGGCCCCAATAAGCTGGTATCATGCTCATAGACGTAACAGCCACTGTCCGAATACTCACGTATTTCACGGTGCTTGTATACAGTGGGGTTTTTGTAATATAACTTTTCTGGCTCATGTGTCCGAATGATCATCAGTCTTTCACCGTCGTCTGATCGAGCGAGGAACCAGTTGTGCTTCCCTGTTTTTGGCACATGTGGTGTGATTACAAAGGGCAGTAACTGTAGGGACAGTGCATCATATCAAAAAGGACAGGCATTGCTAATGTAAGATCAGCATTGTTCAGAGTATGAGTAGGATAATGCAAGAAACATCATTGATATGTCCCTGTTGGAACTGGGAGGAAAATACAGGGAAATGTACACTGGGTTCGAAAATATAGAAGTGCCATGCATGCTTATACTCATGTTATCTCACAATCGATCTTCACAGGAAACTACCATGTCATGCATGTTATTTAATCATGTTCTGTCCTTACAAACAAATTCTTCAAGGTAACTAACAGACCATGCATTGTTATATACTCGTGTTTAGTGGGCAAAATTTTTGTGAGGATATTATTCTAGCTATTGATTGCTGAAGGGCGAATATAGGTATGTACACATGGTAAGCATTACAGGATTTCACTACTTCCAAATATAGAGTTCTCCATATGCACATTTACTTCCCTAATGTATGGTTAGATGAAACAACAGTGTGGTGCATGTTTCTACATCATGAAAATGAAGAAACTAACATGGCCATTGATACACACTCATATTTAGTAGTAGTATATAGATTACTGTAAAATAAGGAGAATATCCATATATTCCTAACCGTTTGATTATTCATGGGTACAAATTGGCTGTAATGACATGGTCACAATCGCATGAATTAACTCATTCCAAATATAGATGATTTATGGTGTCTCTAATACATTGTCATAGTTCTACTCAAATTCTGCTCAAACAGGGATATGCCAATCATCACAAAAAGTTCAAACAGTGTCATGGCGTCATCATTAACATGAGACGGAAACAACTTATACGCGCCGTCCCAGCAATACGTGGTGCCATCTGCTTTGTCGAACGCATAGATGATGCCATTGTGTTCAATAGCATCACAGAAGTGTGTATCAGCTTTGACGATGATCCACTGCAAGCTGAGTTGTCTCCAGATAAAGAAGGCACTAGCGTAAAGATAGGCGAGTCCGCGGTCGAACAAGGCGATTAGCTTGAAATCTGCGTAATTCACATGTCGTGTGGGCACTTGGCAGATTACAATCTTCTGCAAAACAAGGTCCGTCCAACTGACGTGGTAATCTAGATGACTTGTACCGCGATGGTAAAACTCTATATAATCCAACGGAGGAAGGATAATCTCATGGGAGGTCTGGAAGTTCACGAGCACCAACTTTTTACCGTCTTCTCTGAAGGCAGCCATCCAGTGGGAGTTCATGCCGACCCAGTACATACCTGCCAAGAAGTTTCGGGCGATGGTGATTGGATCAAAGTCGAGGGAAATGATGTACATGACCCACTACATACCTGCAAAGAAGTTTCGGCTAACGGATATCGGATTGAAGTCGAGGGGCATCATGTATGCCTCCGTATCATGGTGAGCCAATCTCGCAAGACTAGATAGGAGCAAGTAGGGTGTCTTGAAAAGCTTAGGCCTCACTTCGACGACGGCCGTGTGCATATCCCTCGAGCATGCAGCCAGCCGCAGGGCGCTCAATATATCCATACACGGACAACAGAGGTCGAGGATGTCACAGGGGAGATTGCTCCAATCGCGGCTCATATGGATGATGCATGGTTCGCGTTCGGACATGGTGGAGTTTGGAAGGTGGGGGGTTTGGTGGGCTTGATTTACGGGGGAGAAGGTTGTCGGTGCTGGAACGGCTAGCGAGGGAATAGTGGTACTGGGGGAGGCGAGCAAGACGACGGTACACGGGGGCATAGTGAGATGGAGATGGAGACAGAGATGGGGATGGCGATGGAGTGGTGCTATGGGAGGGGAGAGGGAGACAAGGCGAGGCATGCTAATGTGTTGTACAGCGGCGGTGACAGACTACACAGTGCACAGGGTGAGGCTGACTTTGGTAATCTGAACACGCCGCCTGGACTAGTGTCAGGCGCAGGGTGTTGTCACTTCACTGTGAGGACCGGATGAATAGTATTTTGACCATCAAGTGTACCACAGTTGTACTACTGCTACTACTAGTAGTAGTAGGAACATGAGTACTCCAGTATTGTATAGCGGAAATAGGTCTCCCGTGCTAGCATGCATGTTCATTTCATCCTCCAGGTATCATCCATATTGCGAGCAGAACCAAATTCTCGTGCATGTGGAAGCGCGAAGATGGGCCTTTGATGAGGATAACCGTGTACTCCCTCCATCTAGGTGAGCGCAACCTAGGTGGCTGTAGATTGGACGAGAAAGAGCACCGGGACGAGCAAAACTTCCAACCACGGCAGTGTTACAAATGGAAGCAAAATCAGCAATTAATACATAGTTATAAGGATGGCTTTTCAGCTCTCCAAGCAGGTCGAATCAACGCCCTGTCGCAATGCATACAGTGGTCATTCTGGTGCATCAAGGACGGCATGCAGATTGTTCCACACTTGAGAAGAGGAAAAATGGAAAGGTAGAACACGACAGCAGAGGAAGAGAACGCTGGCTAACGAGGCTGGGAGGGGATCGAGCAGGAAGTTAATGTTCCACGCCTAAAGGTTTTGGGAAAACCTGATTTTCATAAGGTGACTTACTCACCTATTCGGAGGGAGTATTCCTTAACCAGATAATGTTGTGTCTCCCACGCATGCGCCAATATCCATCTGAACCAGCTACGACACATTTTTTATCTGTTTGCATAGGTCCCACCTATCAGGAAGGATGGGCACGTACACGAACAGGTACGACTCCTCAGTCTACCCGCATAGCCTTTTCGTTTAGTACACAGAGGTAGAGACGAGGGTCATCAGTCTCGGCGCAGAGTACACAGAGCGTGCCACTAGGAATATCCAACACGCTGTCGTCCTTCAGCTGTGCCTCGAAGATGATGTTTTGGTGTATCACATCATACACGCACCCTCTATACCAGGTGAGCTTCACGATTTCTTGTCTCGGGAGGACATATACTTCTGTGGGGCAGCCATCGAAGGGGACAAACAGAAGCTGGAGCCGTACAACCTTGATTTGAAAAGCATCATTGACATACAAACCAGAATCAAAATTCATGTAGAAGATTGTGATAAACAGACACCATCCCTATTCGACATAGAAAATTTTGTGCTCGGTACAAATCTTCACAAGGGTGACGAGACGCTGGCATTAAGGTCGCCTGGATGGGAGAATTATCCCTTAATTTACTAGCGAATAAAATATGTTGGCCTCGATGCCCGTGTGAGTTTCGAGATAGCTGCAAGGTCCAAGAAGAAGAAGAAGAAGAAGAAGAAGAAGAAGAAGAAGGAGAAGAAGAAGGAGAACAAGAAGGAGAAGAAGGAGAAGAAGAAGGAGAAGAAGAAGAATAAGAAGAACAAGAAGAAGAAGAAGAAGAAGAAGAAGAAGAAGAAGAAGAAGAAGAAGAAGAAGAAGAAGAAGAAGAAGAAGAAGAAGAAGAAGAAGAAGAAGAAGAAGAAGAAGAAGAAGAAGAAGAAGAAGAAGAAGAAGAAGAAGAAGAAGAAGAAGAAGAATTCCCTCTCGGTGTATATTGATATAGATGGACTATTTCGATGGTGTGCATGTCTTTGGAACAAAGTAGTAGCGTGGGTCCGCTTGACTATAAGGAACTATTTATCCGCATAGCTTTCTCTACTACTCCTTCCAGTGATCGGTATGCAATGCATGTGTCCGTAGACATGACAGCTTGTCAATGGAAGTTCAACTACGGCGACCATCATGTTTCATCCACTACCACTCGCGATTCCCACGATGCCGCTCCAACCCACGGCACCACGTCCCCCGGCGTGCGCCTCACCCCTCTCAGCCGCACCGCCCCTTTGCCTTTGTGTGCATGACATGTGGGCCACCTAAAATGCGGCGAGCATCAAGTTTCTACCACAGCCACATGCGATTCCCATGACATCGCTCGAACCCATGACACCACACGTCCCCCGACCTGTGGCTCACCCCTCTCGGCCCCACTACCCCTCTGCCTTTGGGAGCATTACATGTGGACCAGTCACCTATCGGGTCCACATGTTATTGACTCAAAGGTAGGTGTAGTAAGGCGCTGAAGCTCAGTCCCGAGGGCCCTGACAGGGAAATGTAACTCCTGCGCTAGGCCTTGTGGTGCTACCACTGCACGAACTCGTGCCAAGCTCGAGATTTGTTTCTTTACTATACATGCACGCAACAATTTAATGGACATTGTAATCTCAACATGTGATGGGGAGCTCTAAATTTGAATTTGAAACTTATAAAACGAAAAGATTCAAAACAAATAAACTGGGAGAGAGTGAGTATATCGTATGATGTGTCCCATACGAAATAAGTCCCCTGGTTTGTCACCGCGAAGATGCGGTTAGAAAGGAGCACAGCGTCTTCGTACTCGTACGACAACATATCGGCCGCAGACAGCATGGTCCACCTTTGACCGCCATGTGCAAGCTTCATGCTATCTTATTCAATCTCACAGTGGTTCCATCGTACCAATTCATGTGGTGGCCCGTTGCATGGCTGATCCCAATGTTGGACAAAGGTTCTACGGGAACGGTGTCACCGTTGTAAATGCTGTGCAAATTGATGATGGTACCCTCCCGTACATATGCAAGCCAATTTCCACTTGCACTGAGCCTAACCTGCGAAATAGTGGGCAGGGGAGAATTAGGAAATGGACACGGAAGTAGTCTTTAGAATACATTTACTACATGATCAAACTCATCTTACCTGCTCATCGGAGGAAATCTGAGTGCCCCTCAACGTCGGCATCTCAAGGGGCGTCAACTTGCAACTACGGCCACGCCGCGCTGGAGAGACCCCCAAGGAAACATCCTCGTGCGTTCCACGGAACATCAAGATGCATTTGTCTGAGTAGTTTATCTTGTGAGAGAAAAGGATGAACGAGGGAAGGCCTCTAGAGATAGAGATAGACACTACTATTACCAATGTGCTGGCCCGTGCGTTGCAATGGATCCAAAGTAGTAGAATAATACTTGTTCACATGCTTGAAATATAAACACTCTAGTTTTGATATACATGTGTCAGCAGACATGACAACTTGTCCATGGAAGTTGAACCACGGCGACCATCACGTTTCTTGTGTCTACCACTGCCACACCCACACGCGATTCCCACGACGCCGCTCCAACCCATGGCACGACGTCCCCCGACGTGGACATGGATCCTCTAATGTGGCTATCACTGCCTTACCCTACCTTTCCTTCGCTGACAGGTGGGACCCACGCTTGGGGGTCACACATGTCAGTGATAGAATGGTAGGATTGTTCGCGTTAGGGGATCCTCATCCCCCGACGTGCGCCTCATCCCTCTCGGCCCCACCTCTCCTTTGCCTTTGTGTGCATGACATGCGGGCCAGCTGAACTGCAGCGACCATCAACTTTCTACCATAGCCACACACGATTGGACGCGGTTTGCCTGCTCCACTGCTGTGCTTCGATCCGTACTCCCGCACCATCAAATTTTCACCCAGCGGCTGTGACACATTTCGTCTCGGGTATCAATCCTCAGCTGGAGTACTTCTGTACTACAGGTAGTACCCGTCGGTGTGGCCATCTATGCCTCATAATGCCCAGACGCCCAGCTGTGGCACCCTCGCCACGACCACGCCACCACCGGCAGGTTCATCTCGAACAAGTGTGTCGCGAACCACGCCACCACCGTGAGAATGACATGTGGGCCAGCCGCATTTAAGGTCCGCATGTCATTGACTCATAGGCCGGGCACTAAGCCACTGAAGTTCGGTCCCGTGGGCCCCGAGAGGGAAATGTAACTCTTGCTGCAGGCCTTGTGGTGCTCCCGCAGTATGAGCTCGTGCCAAAACCGGAATTTATTTCTTACTACTACCAACTAATAGTAAGGTACACGTGCATTGCACGCATGAGATTCTGGTGGTTTGTGCATTGTGCTTCTACATGTGGAGTTTTCTAGATTCTATATGTGGAAAAACCTGGTGGAATGTAGATCATATCCAACGGCCAGTAGTGCTCGGATTTGCCATATTTGTACTGTCGGATTGGCTTCATCCAACGACCAACTTTCAAAGTTATTCACACACTATATAGGGGTATAGATATAGATGTTTGGTTTGCAGCCTAAGGTTGCCACGCCTAAGCTTAGGCATGCCACAATATCTTAGGCATGTGTTTGGTTCATTGTTGCACTTGTGGCTTGCCACACTTTTCTAGCTACATGGTCCACATGTCATAGACTCAACTTCTTGCCAAATCTTGCCACACTTGTGGTGCCCATTTTGTTAGCCACATTTTTTGTGGCAGACACAGGGGTTGTTTGGTTTTAGGCCTAGCAATGCCACACTTTATCATACAATGTTGCCAAACTTGCCTAAGGTTAGGGGTTGTTTGGTTAGTAGGGTTGTTTGAATTGTGACTATCTTTGCCATATATTGCCACATGATTTTTGCCACACTTTCCACACTTGCCTTAGTTGACTTGCTCAAATTATTAGCCACACTTTGGCTTGCCTAAGGGAATCTTGCCACACTTTTTGTGTCTATGACATGTGGGGCTCACTGCTCATAAAAAAATCTTTGCCTTAGGTGTGGCTAGAACCAAACACCTACCTAACTTTGTCAAACTTGCCTAAGGTTAGGTGTGGCAAAGTGTGGCAAGGTGTGGCTAGGAACCAAACAGCCACTAAGATTGCCAAAGATTGCCACACGTAAGGTTAGGCAAGTTTGACTAACTTAGGTGAGTGTTTGGTTCAAGCCACACCTTAGGCAAGCCACACTAAGGCCCCACGTGACATACACACATAAAATGTGGCAAGATTCCCTTAGGCTTGCCAACTTGTGGCTCTCATTTTGAAGAACTAATAACTTTGCCTAAGCTTAGTTGTGGCAAAGTTAGTCATGAATTAAGTTCAACCATGGAGTCTTCTAGATTATACATGTGGCAGAATCTTGTGGATGATATCCAACGGCCAGTAGTGGTCGGATTTTCCATCTTTGTACCGTCGGATTGGCTTCATCCAATGACCAACTTTCAAAGTTTTTCACACACTATATAGGGGGTATAGATATAGATGTGACGGTCCATTGCAATGGATCCAAAGTATATCTATTTAGTGGAGTGCACTCTAAACACATTATCTATTTATTTTTCTCTAACCTTTCGTAGCCATGCAACCAAACCACATAACTTCATGGGTGCCCCCCACATCATATTATTCATACTACATTGACTGAAAAAAGATAAATCACCCAAAACAAGATCTTCCCGTTTTTTGTTCCTACGATGTTGTGTCGTGCACATACCTACTAGTTGTATAGTGGTAGTACTAGTTGTATAGTACAAACTTGGTACTAGTAGGAGTAGTACTAGTACGGAATGTTCCTACTCTATCAACGAGCCCCATCTGACACCAAATTTCTTGGCTTCCGTGCTACAGCTAGATCTTACCCTCGTTTCTGTTTTCCAACCCGGCGGCGGGCGGGGTGCGGTTTGCCAATAGTCAGTTTGTTCAACGGCGGTCCCACATGAAAGTGAAAATGCTAGGCAACACGCCTTCCCTAAGCTATGTGTCGTGCCGGACGGGCCGTGGAGTACTTCCAATTCCCGGGTGTGTGGGGGTGCGATGCGAACGCGGCAGGCCTTTTCCTTTTACTAGCAATGTGCCTGTGCGTTGCAATGGATCCTAAGTAGTAGAATAGTAGTACTTGTTCACAAACTTGAAACAAATCACTCTTGTTTTGATATACTCCTAATATATTACTCCCTCCGTTCCTAAATATTTGTCTTTTTAGAGATTTCAAATGGACTATCACATACGGATTATATAGACATATTTTGAAGTGTAGATTCACTAATTTTGCTCCGTATGTAGTCACTTACTGAAATCTCTAGAAAGACAAATATTTAGGAACGGAGGGAGTACTTTTCACTCAAAATATATTTCTCAGGCTGTTTTGATGAGGTGAGGGAGGGATGTGGTTGCTTCCAAGATAATAAGGGGTTTTCTGCAAATTGGAGCAGAGAAGTGGGTTATTGTTGAAAATGCCACAACTTACCTCACAGTCGTTAGATGCAGATCTAATGGTCAGAAACGACGGATGGCAGACACACCACCATCACCAACTGAGTCTTTTATAGGAGTAGGAGTAGAGAAACATGGATAAATTGTAACATTTGGTTCCGCTCCTTGGCACGATCGATAGATAGAAATAACAATTGGAAACGCTAGGGAGGGGATATTTCCGCCAGATAAGCAGGGTACGTAGTAGCTAGGTTGGTGCATCGTCGGTTTGGTCACACGCAGTCTGACATGTTCTAGTGTTTCTAGCAAGATGCCCGCGCGTTGCAGGAAGTTGATGGAAACGGTAAGCACAACTTATAAATTGACGGATGGAGTACTAGTTACGGTGATGCATATAATTAAGCAAAGGGATCGCACATGTCGATATTGACTGGAACGAGAATGCAACAGCACAATAAGAATTAAGGCCACGATGATGCAATCGCAGTGGTGGTTACAGAAGGCAAGAAGAAAGATGCATCCATCAATGTACGACCTCCTTCTCCTCAACTTAGTGCACCGGGCCACCAACCGGTGGCTAAGGAGCGGTGGCTTTTGTGGCGAGGTCGAGGTGCTTCTCAGCAAAGGCTTCCAAGGCTTCCAGCCGGTTGAGGAAGGCCAACGTCGTAGCGTCCTCACTGGCCATGTAGATACCTATGTACATGATTTGCTCGTACATGTGGATGTGTAGGTCGATGAATTCTTGTAGGGCGAGGCGCCTCGCGGCGAGCGCGACCTCCAGGTGGACATTCTTTGGGGCGTCGGCGGGTAGTCGCAGGGCCACCAGTGCTTGAAAGAGGTTCCGGCCATGGAGGCCGATTAGGGTGGCAGGCAATGAGGAGCCCGGGCACGCGGGCTGGAGGAGTACGGCGATGTCGTCCGCGAGCTTCTTGAGGATGGTGAACTTGTTGTTGGTGGCAACGATCATCTGGTCCAACTGAGAGTCGTAGTTGGCGTCGACGGTGGCCATCCACCAGCCGGTCTCCAACACCGTCTGGAGACGATCCTCGGCGCCATGCCGCAGGCCGGCGTCATGGACCATCTGGCACAGCCGCTGGCCACTCGCGCGCATCATCGCCATGGGTCTGGAGTGAGCTATTTTGCGCTTAGTGTAGGTGCTTAGGCAAATGCTTAGGTGTGTATGATGTGGTAGATGCATTGGAATGGAGGGGTGCCTTTATATGAGGGCAAACTACGTTGCATTCACATCGTGCAGCCTCTTTTCCCGGTCCTCCTCCCATTACTTCCCTCATGCATTAATTGAAGGAGGATGCATTGGCCGTTCAACATTTCGGGAACCGCTACTCCCTCCCTCCTCTGCATTAAAGCCGTATCGGGAACTGTGCCCCCCGCTGTCAAATCGAATACTCCCTCCGTCTAGGTGAGTAAGTCATCTTACAAAAACCAAATAGTAGTCCCAAAACACATAGGCGCGGTGCATTTAACTCTCATGTTGTTTCTATTTTTTGACATAAATAGAGGAATCAACCAATAAGAGATGTGGGGCTTGTATGCTTTTAATGACTTGAGACTATCAAACATGATATGAAGTGGTCAGTTTGTTGCATGCAATGATATTAATAATGCTTAGTATCATATATTAGTATCATGTAGTACTTTATTTATTGACATGCATGACACATAGTAGCATAGCATTATTATGATACGGTATCATGATATGATACTCAACTCTCTCTTTCTTCATTTAATTCTATGACACCTCATCAAAATTGCCTAGTTGGCATGCATGATACTAGCTATGATACTACCATTACAACCAGCCTTAGCAAATAAACATTAAGTTCTCTCGTTTTCCTCTCCACCTTGGTCACGGTGCACAATCTAACATGACTTATTCACCTAGACGGAGGGAGTATACTGTACTATTTAAAAGTCAAGGGCGAGGCTTTTCCTGTGAGGTAGGCGGATCAGTTCCACCTAGTCGGTTCGACAGAGACGCGAGAAGATGAGGGAGTAGGCTGCTGCAAACGTAGGGTTGTGATTTGACAGCGAGTTACTGCTAGACAGGTGGGGCCCCGTGATTTGACTTGCCATAATCATTTTAACTGCAGCGCTACGACCGACGTGAGTCTCCCGATTCCTGACCACCTCCATACAGGTGCCTCTCCCAATGCTCCACCATGTAGAGGCTGGCTCTTGCATGAGATCCCACTTCTCCACTTTTTCCTTGCCTCTTTCCTCCACATATGCAAAAATGCCATGTAAAGCGGGCTTATAGCCCACTATTGTAGTACTTACTTGCTCCTACAGGTGCTAAGCTTGCCACATAGGCATAAAGTCTGATGTGGCAAGTTAATTAAGAAAAGAGAGACTAGTTTGGTGACCCAAGGAAGAAATGGTGCTAAGCGTGTGTACCTAGGTGAAAAGACAATTTTGAGTCTATAGCTAATTAAATGAAGCAAACTTAGCAACAAAACTAATAAGCACCTATGCATTGGGGACTTGATTGCTAAGCCATTTAATGCCCTTAGCACCTCATCTAAGAACCATTTCATTGGAAGAGGTCACTCCTTGGCAAATGCAATAAATACTACTCCCTGTGTCCCATAATATAAGAACATTTTTGGCACTACACTACTGTCAAAACGTTCTTATATTATGGGACAGAGGGAGTACGAAGAAAGAGATAGAGAGAAGTAAAAAAATACACTTATAGCCAACCTTATAGCTAACCTTGTTGTAGTATGAGTGACTAAGTGATGACTATGTATGACATGCCAACATCAGATAGCCTAACGCACCGTGTTAAATCTCCAAGGGGGCGACCGCGCGAGCGACGCGACGGTTGTGGTAGGCGTGACCATGATACAGGCTGCTAGCAGCCCTTGGATCTGAGATCGAACGGTCGCATGCTAAGTTGCTGAAAATTTGCAGAATAACCCTCCAGGATAGGATATTCACCCATAGGTCTAGAATCACGCCATGCAACCGTTTGATCTCAGATCCAAGGGCTCTCGGAAGCCCGTATCATGGGAGAATGGAAAGCCGCTACCCTGTCATTCGCACGCTGGCAGTTCACTCCTACTCGTCCACGCACGTCCTTTAATATTACGGCAGTTCGCTCCTAGTCGTCCCGTCCTTTCACATTTCGGCAGTTCCACTAATCCTAACCCTCCTCCCAAATCCATGGCGTCCCAAATCTCCATGATCGGCGGTGAGTACAAGGTTAGAACCATCACCGGCCATGAGTTCGATGTCATCTACACCCGTTCTTCTGCGATGGTGAAAGGATGCCTTGCTCGCTTCATACGCATGTTTGAAAATTCAAATGATGAGTGGGTCGCTGGGCTAGATGTTGAGTACACCACAGTCCTGGGATGAGAGAAGGATCTAAAGGAGGAAGAGAGGAAGAAGCCCGTCATGATCCAGGTTTGCGTGCTTGACTTATGCTTGGTCTACCACATATGCCATGCCGACGTTGAATGCCGACGTCAAATTCGTACTGTAGACTTTATGAACGACAAAAAAGTCCTGGGTTGGATAGGCCTCACTGTAGGCAACCCCTTTGACCTCCAGAAGAATCCGTTGCTGCCCTCCAGTGGTCAGCCTTCAATGCTGACCCTGGCAGGAGCCATGGTTCATCCTTCGTACAGTAAACTAGAGAAACCTCATTACACGTTTCATAGTCATACATGGCAGCGGAATGTACTAGATATAGACCACATCCACTATGCTGCAATGGATGGCTACCTTTGTTTCAATATCCACAAGGGTTGGATGAAGATCAAGAGCCAAGTGTGCGGTTCAAGCAAAGAAGTATCAGCCAAGAGGAAGAGGGACAAGGACGAAGTCGAGGACGTGGACGAGGACTCTGAGTAAGGTGGCAGTGTCGTTGCTCATGGTGGTTCTAATGCAGTGTCTACCGGATTAGTTGCATAGTTTAATTTCAGGTGTGCTTAGTTTAATTTGAGGGGTGTGTTGTGCTGAGCCCCCAGTAGAACTATGTTATGTTTCTTCTCATTACTTTAACTCTTCAGTATGTACATACTAGTATTTCTTTAATAGAATTTAGCACCCCATTTGAGCACGTACTAGCTTTTTTAATAGTACTACATGCATAATTTGGCGATGAGCGCTCTCTATATGTACCACCTTTTCTTTTAAGTTCAAGTTTTGCTCCATGGCGCAATCCATCGAAACTACTACTGCATAAAAGTGGAGTACACATTTTTTTAAAAGGCTAGAGGGCGGGGCAGTCTAGCTTGGTCGGTTTCACGAGAGGCGAGGGCCTTTGTGATTTGACGGCTCATTACTGCTGTCAAATTGAATAGTACTGCGCCGCCTGCTGCACGCCCGGCTGAACATGCCTCCTCGCCTCCATCAAACCCCTCTGTTAAACCCCCATGCAAACCGAGAATCCTACTCCGGCCACACGTCCGTTCATGAGCGGGCCATAATTAAATGCAACACCGGTCAAGCTCCTCCCGTCCACCCTTAGTTTAAACGAGGCCAGACGCCGGCCAAGCTCCTACCGTCCTCCCTCTATTTACACGAGGCCAGACAGACAGCGGGCAAGAATCGCACCTCTCCACCGCTCCCCCATCTCCTCCTTCACCATTTTCTCCACTCTTCCTATGGCTTCCGAGGAGCCGTTCTCCGGCATATTACCCGGCTGGGTGGCCTGCCGAGCCCTCCGGATACGGGCGAGGCCACTCGGTGCTTCACAAACCTCGCTTGGCCTGACGGAGCCGGTTGCTGCCCCAAGCAGGCGCGTGGTTCAGCAACTCGCCGCTCAAGTTCAGCTCGATAAGGAGTGCCGAGTTGCTCCACGCCTGCACGGCGGTGAGCATGCCGGTACGGGTGTCGTCACTGTCGCGTCGTACCGCGCCACCATTGACTGTGGTGGTCGTGCCTCCCGTGTCTGTGGGCGCGCCTCCCGTGCCTGCGGCAGCGCCATGCAGGCAAAGACAGAAGCCAGGTGCATGGAGAGCAATGAGTCGGTGGCCAGCTTCTCCGTGTCCGCCTCCATCATCGAGGAGAAGTAGAACACGGGAGGCCGCCGCCACTTGGGACCCATGAAGGCCACCGCCGAGGCGACGACTGCGCATTCAGGTGGTTTCTTTGCTGCTTCGTCTCTTCCGAGGTCCTTCATCGAGCCCGCAAGTGTCTGACGGACATGAGGAAGACAAAGGGATCCGCGGGCGGCCATTTAGATTATGTACTCCCTCTCCAGCTGGCAGGAAATATTTGTTCTAGGAATGGATAAATTGTATGTATCTATAACTAAAATAAGTCTAGATACATCCATTTCTAGGACAAGTATTCACGGACGGAGGGAGTATTAATTATACCAAGAGAGCCGGATTGGCACCGCTTAGTTCATGTAAATGTAATGAAATCCATCATGTTTATATGAAGATCTGGCTTTTTTATATGAAATCCTTCATGCTTATATGAAATCAGTCCATGTTTGCACGAATTTCATCTGGTTGGTTAGAGTTGTGAAAATGTATGCCGCTGGAGTTTGATGTCATCCTCCGTGGAATGAAGCGGGAGGAAATTTGCCAGCTGCCGTTGGAGATGCTCTTATGCTGGAAATAATAGAGTGACATCCAATCCATTTGAGTTAATTGCATGTATGATTGTCCCTCTATAAAAAGTTAATACAGTGTACACGTGACTTGCAGGGTGGCTACAGCTTCATACAGAAAGTTAAAAAGAAACAAGTCCATCCTTAATCTTGTATTCTAAGTACTTTGTGGGTTCCACTATCAATACAGTAGCAAAAGAAGTATATATTAAATAAGTAATATATAATATAAAAATTTAAAGTTAAAAGACGGAATCCAAACTCATGTCATCGCGTTGCGAGCATCCGGTGCTAACCAGTCCAGCACATTTTTGTTGTAGACCATGCTGGAGATATATCTCCATGTCTACTCTTATACTCCATTCGTTCCTAAATATTTGTCTTTTTCAGATTTCAAATGGACTACCACATACAGATGTGTATGTAGACATATTTTAGAGTGTAGAGTCACTCATTTTGCTCTGTATGTCTTTTTAGGAAGGGGTCAGATTTCTCCTTGATTTATTTATGAGGTATCCATATGGCACTGCACCGCCAAGAAAAGAGGGTAACATCAAAATTATGGACTACTTATTTTAATATGTTGGTAAGGTCCGGTCATAGTCACTTGTTGAAATCTCTAAAAAGACAAATACTCCCTCCGTCCGGAAATACTTGTCGTCAAAATGGATAAAAGGAAATGTATCTAGGCGTATTTTAGTTTTAGATACATCTCTTTTTATCCATTTTGATGACAAGTATTTTCGGATGGAGGGAGTCTATGGCAATTTTGCAAAAATATACCCACACCCCTCTCCATGTTCGCAAATAAGGCTTTCCCTCGTTCATCCTTTTCTCTCACAAGATAAACTACTCATACAAATGCATCTTGATGTTCCGTGCAACGCACGGGCATCTAGCTAGTTTCTTTTAAAATAGTTGCTGCGATAATTGGGTTGAAGTGATATATTTTATGTCTGCCCCGAATGATTTCAGATTCACTAGTAGTAACAAACAAAAGGTTGCCTTGTTAATTAACAAAAAACAGGGTGAAAACTATCACATGAGGCCGGTAAAAACAAGGCACACTGGGTTCAGCGTCATCGTCACTACAGTTGTGCGCGCGAGAAGTCTACATATCGAGGGGGCTACTGAGCGAGGCACAGAGACACAATGTTTGAGAGAGAAACCAATTGACAGATTATGATCAGATCGAGTTGTCACCCTTCTGCTATCATTGTTGGGGTGGGGGGAGGGGGAGGGAGAGAAAGACGTATCGAGAGTGTGCGTGGTAGGCATAGAGGCACAACTAGCGAGTGTGTGTGTGTGTGTGTTTGAAAGAGGAGTAGATAGATTACTATCAAGATCGAGGTGCCACCCTACTCCTTCGGTGTCGGGCAGTGTGTGTGTGTGTGTGTGTGTGTGTGTGTGTGTGTTTGAGAGAGAAGCCAGTCGATAGATTAGTATCAAGATTGAGGTTTCACTCTACTCCTTCGGTGTTGGGAAGTGTGGGTGTGTGGGTGTGTGGGTATGTGTGTGGGGGGGGGCAGTGACACTCACATATCTCTACTCTTACAAAAAACAAAGTTGGTGATGATGGTGTTCCTGCCATCTTGCAATATAGGCCATCCGATTTATATCCGACAGATAGGAAGGAAACTATGGCAATTTTGCAAAAAGATACCCACACCCCTCTCCGCATTTGCAAATAAGGCATTCCCTCGTCCATCCTTTTCTCCCACAAGATAAACTACTCATACAAATGCATATTGATGTTTCGTGCAACGCATGGGCATCTTGCTAGTAGGGAGAAGGAGTTTGTGTGACACATATCTAGCTATATTAAGGGATAGGTAGATAGCGTTTGTGCGAGGCATACTTACAGCATCACGAAGATAAACAAACGGTGTGCATGCAAGTGCCGGAAAAATGAAGCGAGAAACAATGTGTGTGTGTGTGTGCGTGTGTGTGTGTGAGAGAGGGAGAGAGAGAGAGAAAGAGCGAAATCTCAAAACAAAAGGTGCTCTCTTGGAATCCCATTGTATGTATTCATATGGTTCCGGAACTCGAGTTAACCTTAGGCACATGTGTGAGAGACATTATTATACTTTGAGACATTAGTGGTTGTGGGTGGGCGGAATTAAAGGGGTGGGCGTGTTAGACAGAGAGAGTGTGTGTGCTTCTGTGTGAGAGACTTGTAGGACGGGGTAGAAAGACGAATTTAACCTTGACGAAGGGAGAGAAATACACGAAGTGCGCTCGTGTGATTCCAATGCCCACAGAGAAATGAGATATGTATGCTTGTGAGAGAGATTGCACAATTCATTCATGTATCACTATCTAGCGATCGTGGACGTGCATCGCTTGAACATAAATCAATATCTACTTCGTATCATGGCCAAAGGTACAATATCAATTCAACGATATAAAGATTGGACACTCACATATCACATTTTTTTCTATTTAAATAAACCTTTTCAGTTGTGCATGCCAAAGTTACAGTAATGTTTCTTCAAACAACCAATGTAGCTATCATGTACATGCACCATTATTACTCTTACATTCAAATTCATTAGTCTTGGATGATTTAAGTTTCTATTTTGAAGTAATATATGTAATATTCATATATGAATTCAACGGGTATGCAATTAATGAAATGGAGGCTATGTAATCATATGAGGTAACACTTTTAAGTAGCGGACTACAATATCCATTTCTTTTTGTGCGCCTCTACACTAACACGTCAATGCATTATGTTTAAAGTAAATAACCAATGGCATTAAATTATCTATTTACACGAGAAATACATAGGCTGAGCATTTGATCCCTTCTTTGTGAACATGCCGCTACACCCGTATGATTGGCCGCGCCCGTGTGAACGTCCAAGTTATCAGCGCATCATCCTGAGTTATTGTCTTTTTTTCTGGGGTGGACTTCACACCAGTTATTAACTGCTGACGCGTGCCCCGTGTACACAGTCTAGCATGACCTTCCCGCTAGCACGGTCCAAAATTAGTTGAAACTAGATACGAATGATCCCGCGGGCGGCAAAATCTCCCGCCTCCTTCTAAAATTTCCGCCACCTTAGTCTTTAGCATGCGAAATTCCCCTTTTGTCCTTGGTGCACGGAGACCAGCAGTTACAATACCGCCCTCATCTACATAATAGGTCAGGGTTGCCTTGGTTACTTACGGTTCCCCCCACTACATGGCACCCCCATTTCCTCTCCCCCTCCTGCAAAAACGACTAACTCCACAGCACCAGAGCATCTTACATCACGTCGTCCGTACTTCATTGGCCTTTCTCCCCTCCCCTCTCAAAACGCTAGACTAGACTGCTCATCCACCAGCGTACCATAGCCCATTCACTGCCAGCGGCGTCCACCTCGCCGGATATGCTTCTGCGGCCGCATCTACCCCTGCCACCTCCCCTAGAAACAAGTAGACTGCTCATCCACCACTTTACCACAGCCCATTTAGTGTTGGCCTTGTCCACGGCGCCGGATCTGCTTCGCCGGTACTCTCGTCAACCGCCGCGCATCTGCAGGGGCTCATTCGTACTCCCCACCAGAGACGCTTCGTCCACACCCCCTGGAGCCGCCCCACCGACGCCCCCGTCGACGGCCTCTGATCCTCTTTGCTGACACCTTCCTCAACCCTACCGGAGCCGCTTCACCGACACTATCATCAACCCTACTGGAGTAGCTTCGCCTATTGCATTCTCAACCCTACTGGGACACTTTGCCAACTCACAAGTCCACGGCCTCAGATCCGCTTCCTCGCACCCTCATCCAACCTACCGGAGCAGCTTCTCACACCCCGTCCACGGCCGCAGATCCGCATCGTTGACACCATCCTTAACCCAACCACCGGAGTAGCTTCTCACGCCCCGTCCACGGCCGCAGATCCGCATCGTCGACACCATCCTTAACCCAACCACCGGAGCAGCTTCACCTACGCCCTCGTCCACGGCCACAGATCCGCTTCGCCCACACCATAGTCCACCCTACTAGAGCCGATCCACAAACACCCTACTCGACGGTTCTAGATCTCCTTACAGACCCAGACAGCCAGCGCAATGTCATCACCCTTGATGTTTCTAACCTGATTCCCACCGTCTGGAAAGATGCCAAGCACCCCTCACGGCCTAGGTACTTGTCACCTTTAAACCCGTCCAGCATCACCTGCCCGATGTACTTCAAATATACTAACAAGTCATTATTACCTGTTATGCAGCTAGCAAAAACTACAAGGAAGATGTTTCTTCTGGATCTAACAGCTTGGCCAACCAAGATCCTGGACTGAGGCATTTCTATGATCTTGTAAGTGCGTCTCTCTCTCTCTTGTATTGTTCTGTGCCTGCCAGCGTGCTTTGCTACGATTTTTGACCAGTAATCCCTTTTGTGCAGACAATGATTTCTACTACTGGCTGCTAAATTAGATATGTAGATGTCATACATGATACTACCTTGTACCTCCGTTCCTAAATATAAGTCTTTCTAGAGATTCCACTATAGGCTACATACGGAGCAAAATGAGTGAATCTACACTCGAAAATGCATATATATATATATATATATATATATATATATACACACACATTTGTATGTGGTCCATACTGGAATCCCTACAAAGACATATATTTTGGAACAGAGGTAGTACATTACACAAAATCGTAGGTGGCATGTAGGAATTCCAGTACACTACATTAGGCTCCCTTAGAGTGCCTGCTAGTCCAGCACATAGAGTCATGGCTAGTTTATGCTACGCACACAATTGTTAATTGGTGGTTTAAATATGCGCAAGGGATATGCAATGTAGTATCATGTAGAGATGTCTGAAATTAGCCGTATCAACTTGCAGATAGGGTTACACAATGAAAAAGTACAAGATGTATGTGGCAATTTCATGGAACATCACAATAAAAGGGGAGGCAGCGGCGAGCCTATACAGTGTGCTATGGTACGTCGCTCCTCCATTGCAATCATCGTGACATGTTATTTGTATGTCAGTTCTATTGGCCAAGTTTCTTAGGGACAATTATTACAAGTTATCCTAAGAAAATAAGCACCTGTGAATATAAGCTCCATGTAATAAGCCAACCAGCTCTTTTCATTGTGTTTTCATCTTATCTTTGGTATGATCAGTGTAAAGTCTAGATTGCATTATATTTTTTCATTTTGCTGCCTATATGAAAATTAATTTGACTTGCAAACATCACAAATTGAACCCAGTGCAGTAATTAATATGATAGGAAAACAGACCATCACTATTTGCTCAAAATGCAAATACAAAGATACCATCTACTTTGGTCAATGTTTTCCACAGAGATCCCATTGCCTAATTTAAACGAAGAACGCATGACCCACATTTAAATGAAGAACAATTATTTATTGAAATTCGATGGTCCAAGTGGCTGGTATTATCATATAGCAGCACCACCTGAAAGCATCATATAGCAGCAGCAGTAGCTCATAGCAACTCATCATACAGCAGCAGAAGTGTGCAATTCATCACATACCAGCAGCAGCTCATAGCAATTCATCATATAGGAGCAGCAGGAGCAGCTCATAGCAATTCATCATATAGCAGTAGCAGGAGCAGCTCATAGCAATTCATCATATAGCATCAGCAGGAGCAACTTATAGCAACTCATCATATAGCAGCAGCAGCAGCTCATAGCAATTCATCATATAGCAGCAGCATCAGCTCATAGCAATTCATCATATAGCACCAGCAGCTCATAGCAATTCATCATATAGCAGCAGCAGGAGCAGCTCATAGCAATGCATCATATAGCAGCAGCAGAAGCAGCTCATAGCAATTTATCGTATAGTGGATCAGAATGAAAATTTGGCAAAAAAATCATAGGAGATCCTCACCTTGTTGGATGAGCTCTTCCTTCAACAGCACCTCAAGGCCACGGCCTGGGAGGAGGGGAGGGGGAATAAGGTGCCTTCTACCGCAGTGTGGCATCAGTCGTAGTTGTGCATCACCCGCCGGAGTAGTGCATTGGATGAACCACAGTTGAGCAGCTGCTGGAGACCATGAGAATGAGGGGCGGCGCCAGAGGGAGGAGCAACCAAGGAGATTTGCCCCTACCCGCCAGCCATGTAGCCTAGCTGGACAGAGCATCATCGAGGACCAGGCTAGATGGGACCAGTGGCGACGGCTGGCTGGAGGAACCCTAGTGCTACAAGCAGGGGATCGAGGTAGAGGGAAAGGGGGGAGGAGATGCAAGCGGGCAGGGCAATGAACGCTTGTGTGTTTGTTTTTACTTGAGGGTCAGGTGTGACACGGGCATCAGCAGTTGCATTTTGAGTGAAATATAGGCAGACAACAGAGTCATTTCACTATTCCACTTCCCTTCAATTTTTAGTGAGGTTCTACCCGAAACACCCCCTCCAAAGCAAAATTAGTTAAGCCCAAACCCATAACTCAAAAATGACTTCTTTACATCTTTTATGGCTTATTTTGACAATATCCCTGAAAAGGCGCAATCGAACTGGCCCTTAACCTGCAATTCAATTGTGCGTGCAATGATGAATCACTCCTGCCTGCTATAGTGTACATTTAGGCATCATCATACATGGCATAACCTAATACATGTGCATTCCATTATAGAATCTGGAGTATGCAATGTTTATGTTAGTTCATACATTGCACATGATGTTTAAATGCCCCTTAAATCTGGTCAGTCAAGTGATGGTCTTTAAGCCTCCTTCTTTGCTTCTTTTCTTGATATGTAAGATTTTCTCACACATCTGTTCAATTGCTTGTTTGCATCAGCCAGCCATACTAGGATTGTTTTCTTTGATTACTTGTTGTTATTGACCTAACACTCTAACAGAACTTGTCAATGATTTAAACACTAAGGGCTGCTGAAGTGGGGCCTTTTCTAACTCATAGTGACATAAAGGTTTGGCTGTACACTAAAGTAGGCTCTCCAAGAGTACCTAGAGATCCAGTTTGAATGTATGCCTAGTTTTTACATAGTGCAGACATAGTAAGCGCTCATTTCATTGTGTGCAAGTTCAAGAGATGCGACATGTTTCATTATGTGGTGTTGTTTTGTTATAATGTCATCCTTTTGTGTTCACAGACTAGAAAGTATGCATATTTATCTTCCAAGGAGACGAGTAACTAGTTTGTGTCACCTTGCAGAGGGGGTGCAATGAAGATAAGATTGAGGATTTTCAAGAACAAGATGTTAGGAAGGAGCCTTGCAAGAGAAGTAGGAGTTGCACTGAGCCTCTTCAACCTGTTAAGGTAAGTCACTGTATCCAACTCAACAGTTCAATTCCTTGTTTGTTTCAGGCATAGTTAATTTGCTCTTTTCAATTGCTTTATTTGTACTCAGTTAATGAGATGCCCAAAGAATGATGCCTGATGTTGGGTACTTGTATAACTATTAGTTGACATAATTAAAGGCATTACCATTTAATTAGTCTGCCGAAGTGTGCCTGAAGCTTTGAAGTCTATTAACCAACTATTATTGCATGAGGCTCACAATCTAGTTTATACTAGGCTAATGATTACATAGTTTTGCTTGTTGTAGTATGTTTGTATGAAACCCTCTGCTGTTCATTATGCTCCCTAAGGCTTTAATTGAGCTACAGAATGGCCAACTGCTTGCTTACTTATCTGCAATGTGTTGTCTAAATTTGTAACTTGTCTATGTTTTGGATTGGGCCCCAACATCATGCTCCTCTGGTGAGCTAAGAGAGCTTTCTGTATGCAAGCTGCACAAACTACCTTTTTATAATTTTTACAATATCACCTGCTTATGCTTCATGACGTGTAACATTATTGTTAGTCCTGTTTTGCCATGGACTCCCTCCATCCCAAAATAAGTGTCTTAACTTTGTACTAGCTCTAGTACAAAGTTGTACTAACCTTGAGACACTTATTTTGGGTCAGAGGGAGTGCAAAATAGTGTCTTGCTCGCTTCACTATTGTAACTATATTTTTGCCCTGGTCATGTGTACTTAAAGAAACATTTCAGGATGAAGTGACATCAACACAAAGATCTGCAAGCAGTGCGGCATGGCCGTTACCGAATGATTATGGATCAGAATTGGAATGTGTTGATGTTCTCGAGCATCAACTAGAGGTGGCAAGACAACGTGTACATGATTCTCAACGTACAATCAACAAGTTGAGACTAGACATGCAGGTATTAGATGCAGGAGTCAAAAAAAATGAAACAGGACACTGAGGTAACCACGAAGGAATTGGAGATTTAGCAGACTGAAATTTGTGCTATCTGAATCCGGCCAATCCTATTTTCTGAAGAGATTATAGTTCAAATGGAGTTAAGTTGATGCGCGTCCATGATGTATGAGCTATATTTGCCCAATGTATGTAATTTGTTGTTTGTGTATGCTTTATTATCACCGGTGTCGAACCATAATGCCCAGTGGGTATAATCGGCTGTAATTTCTTTATTGTATAGTGTAAGATTATTCTACCTTTCTATGCCTTGGTCTCTTTGTTGTATAGTGTACGTTTTTTAGAGGTGATAGTATAGAGTAGGATAATTCTTAGAATATGCTATATCGTTCAAACGGGGGCCAACTCGCCTAAACGTTGTAGTGACCATTGATACGTCTCCAACGTATCTACTTTTCCAAACACTTTTGCCCTAACTTGCATGATTTGAATGAAACTAACCCGGACTGACGCTGTTTTCAGCAGAACTGTCATGATGTTGTTTTATGTGTAGAAAAGAAAAGTTCTCGGACTGTCCTGAAAATCCATGGAGGCACTTTTTGGAATTAATAAGAATTATTGGGCGAAAGAAATACACCAGGGGGCCCACACCCTGTCCACGAGACAAGGGGGCGCGCCCCCTCCTCTTGGGCGCGTCCCCCTATCTCGTGGGCCCCCTGGACCTCCACCGACCTCAACTCCAACTCCATATATTCACGTTCGGGGAGAAAAAAATCAGAGAGAAAGTTTCATTGCATTTTACGACACGGAGCCGCAGCCAAGCCCTAACCTCTCTCGGGAGGGCTGATCTGGAGTCCGTTCGGGGCTCCGAAGAGGGGGATTCGTCGCTGTCGTCATCATCAACCATCCTCCATCACCAATTTCATGATGCTCACCACCGTGCATGAGTAATTCCATCATAGGCTTGCTGGACGGTGATGGGTTGGATGAGATTTACCATGTAATCAAGTTAGTTTTGTTAGGGTTTGATCCCTAGTATCCACTATGTTCTGAGACTGATGTTGCTATGACTTCGCTATGCTTAATGCTTGTCACTAGGGCCCGAGTGCCATGATTTCAGATCTGAACCTATTATGTTTTCATGAATATATGTGTGTTCTTGATCCTATCTTGCAAGTCTATAGTCACCTATTATGTGTTATGATCCGACAACCCCGAAGTGACAATAATCGGGATACTTCTCGGTGATGACCGTAGTTTGAGGAGTTCATGTATTCACTATGTGCTAATGCTTTGTTCCGGTTCTCTATTAAAAGGAGGCCTTAATATCCCTTAGTTTCTGTTAGAACCTCGCTGCAACGGGAGGGTAGGACAAAAGATGTCATGCAAGTTCTTTTCCATAAGCACGTATGACTATTTACGGAATACATGCCTACATTAAATTGATGAACTGGAGCTAGTTCTGTGTCACCCTATGTTATAGCTATTACATGAGGAATCGCATCCGGCATAATTATCCATCACTGATCCATTGCCTATGAGCTTTTTACATATTGTTCTTCGCGTATTTACTTTTCCGTTGCTACTGTTACAACTACTACAAAAACCCAAAAACTATTATCTTTACTTTTGCCATCGTTACTTTTATTATCATACTACTTTGCTACTAAATACCTTGCTGCAGATACTAAGTTATCCAGGTGTGGTTGAATTGACAACTCAAATGCTAATACTCAAGAATATTCTTTGGCTCCCCTTGTGTCGAATCAATAAATTTGGGTTGAATACTATACCCTTGAAAGTTGTTGCGATCCCCTACACTTGTGGGTTATCAAGACTAATTTCTGGCACCGTTGCCGGGGAGCATAGCTCTATTCTCTGAGTCACTTGGGATTTATATTTGTTGATCACTATGAAGAACTTGAAAGACAACAGAACTACAGTTTTGCCCTCAACTACGAGGGGAGGTAAGGAACTGCCATCTAGCTCAGCACTAGATTCTCCTTCCGTTATTCGTAAGCCTGCGACACCTAAACCTGCTACTGCTATGAATTATGATATGTTGCATGTTATTGATGATGCCACTTCTGCTATGCATGATGAAACTACTTCTGTGCGTGATAATACTTTGGCATTAGGTGAATTTCTTGATGAACAACTTGCTAGAGTTAGTGGGAATGAAATTATTGAAGATGATATTATTGATGATAGTGATGATGAAAATTCTCCCAATGATTATGAATTGCCTGTTATTCCCTAGGATTATGTTATGAATGAAGAAGCTGCTAGAGCTATCTTTGCTTGCAATGATAGATATGATCTTAAGAAATTATTAGCTAAATGGAAGCAGCAGTCTCTTAATGCTAGAATGAAACCTGACCCTGCTTTTGCTACTTCACCTATCTGTGTTACTGATAAGGATTATGAATTCTCTGTTGATCCTGAGATTATTACTTTAGTTGAATCTGATCCTTTTTATGGCCTTCAATCTGAAACTGTTGTGGCACATCTTACCAAGTTGAATGATATAGCTACCCTGTTTACTCATGATGAGATCCTTAAGATATTTCCGTTCTCATTAAAGGGTGATGCTAAGACTTGGTATAATTCTCTTGCTCCTGGTTGTGTACGTAGTCCCCAGGATATGATTTATTACTTCTCTACTAAATATTTCCCTGCTCATAAGAAACAAGCTGCCTTGCGGGAAATATATAATTTTGTGCAAATCAAAGAAGAGAGTCTCCCACAAGATTAGTGGAGGCTTCTCTGGTTACTTAATGCTTTGCCTGATCATCCTCTTAAGAAAAATGAAATACTTGATATCTTTTATAATGGACTAACCGATGCTTCCAAGGACTACTTGGATAGTTGTGTTGGTTGTGTTTTCAGGGAAAGAACAGTCGACGAAGCCGAATTACTATTGAATAATGTGTTGACTAATGAAAATAATTGGACTCTTCCTGAGCCAGTTCCTGAGGCAATTCCTGAACCAATTGAGCCAACTCCTGAGCCTATTCCTAAACCCACTCCGAAGAAGAGAGGTGTTTTATTTCTCAGTCCTGAAGATATGCAAGAGGCAAAGAAGTCAATGAAAGAAAAAGATATTAAAGCTGAAGATGTTAAGAATTTACCTCCTATTCAACAAATACATGGTCTTAGTATACCGTCTGCTGAAGAACCACATTGTCTTGATAACCCAAGGTAGTAAAGGTAAATTCTCTCTATAGATATGATAAAGTTGAAATCCCCTCTACTAAATTTCATAGCCCATGCTTAGATAAATTTGATGACTTTATGGATAGACAAGAAAGTTTTAATGCTTATGTTGGTAGAGAGTTAAAGAATAATGCTTTCGAGATAGGACGTGTGAGCGATAACATGGCTAGAGTTAAAGGTGAACTCAAACTCATTAGCAAATATACTTCTATGGTTGCTACTCAAGCTGAGCAAGTACTCAGAGCTCAAAATGATTTGCTTGATGAATTAAATAATAAAAATGACTTTGCTGTTAGAGTGGCTACTAGAACTCGTAGAATGACTCAGGAACCTTTGTATCCTGAAGGCCACCCTAAGAGAATCGAGCAAGATTCTCAGAGAAACAATTTAGAGGCACCTAGTTCTTCCAAAAAGAAGAAAAAGAAAGACGATAGGACTTTGCATGCTTCTAGTGAACCTACTATAGACACACCTGAGAATCCCAATGATATTTCTATTTCTGATGTTGAAACACAATCAGGTGATGAACATGAACCTAGTGATAATGTTAATGATAATGTTCATGTCGATGCTCAACCTAGCAAAAACAATGAAGTAGAGATTGAACCTGCGGTTGATCTTGATAACCCACAATCAAAGAATCAACGTTATGATAAGAGAGATTTTGTTGCTAGGAAGCACGGTAGAAAAAGAGAACCATGGGTTCAGAAACCCATGCCCTTTCCTCCTAAACCATCCAAGACAAAGGATGAGGAGGATTTTGAGCGCTTTGCTGAAATGATTAGACCTATTTTCTTACGTATGCGCTTAACTGATATGCTTAAAGTAAACATTATGCTAAGTATATGAAGGATATCATTACAAATAAAAGAAAGATACTGGAAGCTGAAATTTCCACCATGCTTGCTAATTACACTTTTAAGGGTGGAATGCCAAAGAAACTTGGAGATCCGGGTGTACCAACTATACCATGCTCCATTAAAAGAAATTATGTTAGAACTATTTTATGTGATCTTGGAGCAAGTGTTAGTGTTATGCCTCTCTCTTTATATCGTAGACTTGAATTGAATAAATTGACACCTACTGAAATATCTTTGCAAATGGCCCATAAATCAACTGCTATACTTGTCGGTATTTGTGAGGACGTGCCTGTTGTGGTTGCAAATGTCACTATCTTAACGGACTTTGTTATTCTTGATATTCCTGAGGACGATAGTATGTCTATTATCCTTGGTAGACCTTTTTTGAATACTGCAGGGGCTGTTATTGATTGCAATAAAGGCAATGTCACTTTTCATGTAAATGTTAATGAGCATACGATACACTTTCCGAGGAAACAATCTCAAGTTCATAGCATCATATCTATTGGAAAAGTTCCAACTATTATTATTGGAGGTTTTGAATTTCCTCTCCCTACTGTCAAGAAAAAGTATGATATTCTTATTGTTGGGGATTTTCATATCCCCGTTGAGGTAACTTAGTGTTGTTTGAAATTTCTCCAGTTCCGTGTTATTCGGAATGAGTTTGTTAGCAAGACTTGATCAACCTTGTTATCGGATTCATTTTGATGATCACGAGATGGATGAAACTAGAAGGCACAACCTTCTGTACCCTCTTTTTACTTTTTTTTATTTCGAATAAATAAAGCAAAAATAGTATCATCTGTCTGTTTTCTGAATTATCCGTGCATTAAAAAAATATCCTGAAAATAGAAGTGCTCCAAATGCCCTGCAAATTTAGTATGATTCTTTATGGAATATTTGAGGATTTTAGGCACTGAAAACACTGCAGGAGGGGCAAGCACCAGGCCACGAGAGTGGAGGGCGCGCCCACCCCAGCTGGGCGCGCCCCCTGTCTCGTGGGCCCCTGGTGACCCCCCTCCACTTATGCCAGCACCCACACACTTCATCTTCTACCCAAAAAAATCCCCATCCAGCTCAAGCATGAGTTCTAGCTCATTTTGCTGTGATTTTTGATCTCCTTGCTCAAAGCTCCATTCATAAAACTGCTTTGGGACATTGTTGCTTGGTATGTGACTCCTCCATTGGTCCAATTAGTTTTTGTTCTAGTGCTTTATTCATTGCAAATTTTTGCTGCATAGGTGACCATATTCTTGAGCTTGCATGTTAAATTTATGAGGTCCCAAGCAATTCCAATGCATGATATAGGCTCTAGGCACTTGTAGGAGTAGTTGCTACCAATCTTGTTTAGTTTTATTCACTTTTATTTTGAAGTTACTAAAATTTCAAAAAAAATCAGAAAATGTTAAGGAAATTTTTGAGGTGCTCTTCTAGCCAAGGCTCTTAGGAAAAACAAGCCAACGAGAAGGAAAAAGCCAAGTATAATCTTCCTCGCTTAGCGGAAGTGCGCTTGTGTGAATGGCCATGCAATGATTTCTTGAAAGAAGCTGGAATTCATGAAGATTTTTATTCTTTGATCGAGACTGCAGGCCTCACCGGGTTCATCAATGACCAGATCAATCAGTATCTCTTACTCACCAATACTTTCATGCAAAACTCTTATTATTGTCCTAAGAAGTCACCGCCTGCAGTATCATTTCATTTATATGTCTTTACGTAATTTTTGCGCGGTGTGTAGGATACCTTATGAGGGAGAATTAGAAGAACCCCATCGTAAAGATGTGGATGGCTTTGTTAACACTATCGTTGTAGAGGAGCCAAAGAAGGGTTCCGAGGCAAAAATCTCTAGCATACATTTTCCTGTTTTACGCTACTTTGCCATATTTTCTAGTAGATGTTTGATTGGTCGTGGAAATAGTGGAAGCTTTAGTGTTCCTGATATTATCATTCTTCAACATGCCTTGCTTGGAGACAATACTTTTAGTATGGGTGCCGTCGTTGCTAAACGGCTAGCCCTGAATCATACAAAAGGCCCCATATTTGGAGGTATCTATGTTGCACGTCTTGCTAGACATTTTCAGATACCCATTAGGCACCACGAGAAAGAGGAGACAAAATTGCCTCCTCACATTTTAGATTACAAGAGCATGGTAGCACACAAGTTTATTGTTGACAACGAAGAGAGGATGCTCTTGTATAACTTAGATTTAATGGAACACTTTGAGATTATTATTTTGCCTGCGCCTTTGTTGTTTGATTTTCTTGCAGAAAAATTTCTTGCCACACCGGAAGCGGTGAACAATCATCGAGCCCAAGCTTTTACTCCAGAACCTGAACCTGAGCCGGAATCTGAACTGGACCCTTATCGTGCATCATCTGTCCAGTGGGATCCGGAGGTGACCAGCCAGTGGTATCCTGATTACACCTCCCATTACACCAGGGAGAGTAGCGGCGGTCCTTGGTACTAGACCAACTTAGGCCAAAAGCCTAAGCTTGGGGGAGTATGTATTTCTCACCGACTTTACATTCATGTTTACACACTAGTCGTCGGTGCTCATACTCTTTCATTGTATTATCCATGCTAGTTTAAATTTCCTTTTCTAGTTTTCTCTTGTGTGTTTGATAAACCTTAAGAAAAACCAAAAAAAATAGTTAGTTTAATTTCCATGCTTGTAGTAGAAATTAAAATGAAAACCCAAAAAGATTTCTAGTTCTTATTTTTACTTGTTGGGAGCTTTCCCATGTAAATAGTTTTATTTTCTTTTCTTTCCTTTGCGGGTCGAGAAGACCATATTGAAAATGTTTAGTGGCTCTCATATGCATGATTTTTTATTTAACTTAGAGCCCATATTACTTGTCTTCTCTATAGAGTTGAATGCTTGCAGATTCCATGCTTTCCTTCCACGCAAAGGAGAGTCCCACCCGGACACGGGACGGAGTCTTCAATGTTGTATCTTCATAGTCCAACAGTCAGACCAAAGTATATAGTTCGGCTGTCCGAGGACCCCCTAATCCAGGACCCCCTCAGTATCCCCTGAACCAGGCTTCAATGACGATGAGTCTGGCGCGCAGATTGTCTTTGACATTGCAAGGGGGGTTCCTTCTCCGAATACTCCATAGAAGATTTTGAACACGATGGTCGTGTCTGGCTCTGCAAAACAAATTCCACATACCACCGTAGAGAGCACAGTATTCCACAAATCTAATCTGCTGACAACTTTTCATAGCATGACATCACTCCGCGGCCCGGTCATCATTCGAACCGTTTTTCTCAACCAGCTACTGCACATGTTGCTAGGCGGTTTCCTTGGCACGTCTTGTCGAAGCATAGATCGTGTCCCCTTATCATGGGATTCTCATCAATACGGGTGTGGGTAACCTAACCACGCCATCAATTGCGGTGCTTGGGGAATAAGTGATTTTACGGGGCAAGTGTTGAGGCGCACAGTTTCTACCACCTTTATAAAGGGATAAGGATTCCTTTTTTTCACCCACGCCTTCTTCTTCCCTAATGAGGACATCAATACCATTGTTACACCCACAGCCCCTACTGCTACATATACTGGACCAATTACTAGAGCTCATGCACGCCAATTAAATTATCAGGTACTTTCGTTTCTTGGTAATGATTATAATGTTCATGAGAATATGATGCTGCCTAAATTGGATACATTTGTTTTCCTTACAAATGAAGGGCCTAGCTTGGAGATGGATGAACATTGGAGCACGAACAAGCATGGAGATGATGGCATGTGCAAGGGGAACAAGAACGGAGTTACAAGTGATGATTTCAGGACTTTGAAGCCACCATAATGGGTGCATGAAGCCTTGGACGAAATATACAAGATGCCACTTCTTAAATTTCGTCCCGAGGCTATTCTAGGTGTTGCGTCACCTTATTATTGGGCCAGGCCCATGTAATTTCAAAATACATAAGTATAGGCTATTTTTAGATTCTGTATGTGTGGGGAAACAAGAGATATGGTTGATTTCGGACCCCTCCACCAAGGGCCACGAAATTCCCCCCTCTTCCTCCATATATACAGCCCTTAGGGCACCGTTTAGACTTTGGGTTTTGTTTAGATTAAAAGTTCGCCATAGCTGCAACTTCGCGTACTTTGTTTGTGTTCAACGACCACACAAAGGCGTCACAGAACCCCACCTTGATCAATAAAGCTTTCATCTTATATTCGCAATATCCATATTGCAATCTCAGTTTCTTGCTTGTTCTTCGTTTGCTTGTAGGAAACAGGCCCTCGTGGTCAGGTTGATCGTGCTCCGGCGTGGTCAATAACCTCTCGGAGTTGGTTTAGCGATTGCTAAGGCGCAACGTCCTCGCACGTTCGTAGTCGGATCGTCAAAGTCGACTTCCACCAAAGCGAAATCCATCATCTCATCGAAAGACGGGACACCTTTGCCTCTATCAAGTGGTATCAGATTTTCAGGTTGCTTGGTGAGATTTTACATTTTTTCGTAGTTTAGATCGAGTTTGTTTCTTCATACCTATAGTCCACGAAAAAGCCAAAAAAATTAGGGTTAGTTCATCATATTCGAACCAATCTGAGCCTTTGCATAATCTTTTCTGTATTTGCGTTGTTGAATTTGCGGTTGCATCGTCGTGTCAAGTTGCTGGTCTTAGCATCTAGTCTTTAGAGTTTTGAGTTCTGTTCACGGGTATTCACGCTGCCGCCGCACCATCATCATCGCCCTGCCATATACCACCACCGCTTATCCGCTACTAATCCGAGTCCATATACCACCACCAATCTGAGTTCATATACCACCACCAATCCGAGTCCACATATACCACCGTCATATACCATCACCAGTGCGAGTTCCACCAGATTCATCTCCGCCACCAGTCCTAGTCCGAGTCCAGTATTTGTTCCTTTATCTTTGAGTTCCAGAGCACGCGATACTATGAATCGTCAACAAGTCAGATTCCCCAACTTCCGTTCTACCCATACAAGAAAAATAGTTCTAGTTTCAAAAAAAACTAAGTCTGGAAAATTCTGGCTGGGCAGTTTTTAGGCCATCTGTAGACTTTTTCAGAAAAAATTTGTTGCGGAGCAAAAAAAAGAGGGAAAAAGGTGCAAAAAAGAGGAAAAAATGATCAGAGTGTGCTCCTCCCTTGATTACGTGTGGCGCCGTGATTTTGTTATTGTTCTAGGCTCGCGTCTCTAGCACGGTCTAGCCTAGGACCAGCACAGTACCGTCGTTGAGCGTTTATTCAACTTTGCATCTCTGAATTGATTATTGCTGACCCTTTTTGCTACCATATTATAAGCCTTCCCAGCTCCACATACATCTACGTCGTGCGTTTGACTCTCCCTGGTAATCACTCTATCCAAGCTTTGAGAGTTTTGACTACAATGGTTGCCGATCACCACCTGTTGTTGGGTAAGAACTGGTAAGAATTTGAGATTTGCTTGATGGGTTTGTGACACCCCACCACCATCATATACCAGTAGTTTGTAGGATAATATTCTTGTCTGTTTCTATTGCTGCTAACTATGGCAGGAACACATGCCGACGAGATTGACTGGGAGAACATGACGAACAAGGAGCTTCATGATAAGTTTCATCAAATGTTGGGTCAATAGGTGGAAGACGTGATGGCCAACTTTGGAAAGGCAATGGAGAAGATGGATGACATTGAGAAGTCAATTGACACCAAGTTGGACGCTAAGTTTGATGAATTACTGAAACGTCTCCCACAACCAGCTCTACGCTGCGATGTAGTAGGGCGAGCACAGCGTGTTCCTATTGAGCCAGGACAAAATTCTGGTGTCGCTGCTACTGCTGTTGGTGCTTCTGTAGCTCCTGCTGTTACTGCAGAGGTGGAGGACTATTACGAGGATGAGGTTGATCAAAATCAGAACTACGTGCAGCCACCAGCACCACCAGCAGGTCGACCTCAGGTATATATTCGCAATGGTAGGCCTGCACCACCACCTCAGGTATGAGATAATGACCATATTCCTAAACTGAAATTGTATATTCCACCATTTGAGGGTAGATATGTTCCTGATATATATCTTACTTGGGAGTTAGAAACTGAACAACGTTTCACATGTTTACAATATCCCGAGGAGAGACGGGTTGCTGATGCTGTTTGTGCTTTCACTAGTTTTGCATGTGTATGGTGGTCTGAACATTGTAGATTATATCCTATTCCAACTACTTGGGCTGCTTTGAAAACTGCTATGCGTACTCGTTGGGTTCCACCATATTATCAACGTGAATTGCTTCAAAAATTGCAGCGTTTAAGACAAGGGAAAAATTATGTAGAAGAATATTATCAGGAATTACAAACTGGCATGATTAGATGTGGTATTGTTGAGGAGAATGAAGCTATGCTTGGACATTTTATGGGTGGATTAAATAGAGAGATTCAGACCATTCTAGAGTATAAGGAGTATACTAATATCACTCGTTTATTCCATCTTGCTTGTAAAGCTGAACGTGAAGTGCAGGATCGACGGGCATTGGCGCGAACTAACTTTTCTGCATGTAGACCTTCATTATGGACACCGCGTGCATCTTCTACTTCCACTGCACCAGCACCTCCATCAGGTGCCACCTACAGCCGTGATACAAGAAAGTAGGCACAACCACCACTATCTGCCAAGAGCGCACCTGTCGGGCCTGCACAGAGCTCTTCTTCTTCCATGGCATCAACAGGGCACACAAATGATATTATTTGTCGTCGTTGTAAGGGAAGAGGTCATTATGAGAGAGAATGCAAATCTCAGCGTGTGATGATTGCTACTGAGGATGGTGGGTATGAGTCCGCTAGTGACTATGATGAGGAGACTTTGGCGCTTATTACAAGTGAAGAACACGGTGGAGTTGATTCTGATCATGAGACGCAATACATGGCTCCTGAAGATGCTGACAGGTATGAATGTTTAGTTGCTCAATGTGTTTTGAGTGTGCAGGTCACACAAGCTGAGCAAAATCAGAGGCACAATTTGTTCCATACAAAGGGAGTTGTGAAGGAACGTTCTGTGCGCGTCATCATAGACGGAGGGAGCTGCAACAACTTGGCTAGCATGGAGATGGTGGAGAAGCTATCTCTCACCACAAGACCACATCCACATCCTTACTACTTCCAATGGTTCAACAACAGCGGCAAGGTTAAGGTAACACGTATTGTTCGTGTGCATTTTAGTATCTCTACATATGCTGATTATGTTGATTGTGATGTGGTACCTAGGCAAGCATGTTCCTTATTACTTGGTCGACCATGGCAATTTGATAAAAAATTCTGTACAAATACTCTGGTTCATAAGGAAAAAAATATTACTTTGCTTCATATGACTCCTGATTCCATTTTGAAATATAATATTAATAGAGCTAATAAAGCGAAACAGGAGACAAATAAGAGTGAAAATCAGATTGTGCCAAAATAATTTGAGCAACAAATGAAGCCTAATAGTAAACCATCTAGTGTTGTTTCTAAAATTAAATTGAAAAGTGCATGCTTACTTGCCATTAAATGTGATATTGATGAGCTAGATTTCAGCAAATCTGTTTGCTATGCTTTTGTGTGCAAAGAGGCATTATTTTCATTTCAGGACGTGCCTTCCTCTTTTCCTCCTACTGTCACTAACATTTTGCAGGAGTTCGCTGACGTCTTTCCACAAGACGTGCCACCGGGATTACCTCCCATTCGAGGGATTGAGCATCAGATTGACTTAATTCCCGGTGCATCATTACCCAACCGTGCACCATACCGTACCAATCCAGAGGAGACGAAGGAGATTATGCGTCAAGTACATGAGGTGCTCGACAAAGGTTATATACGCGAATCCCTTAGTCCTTGTGCTATTCCTATTATTCTAGTGCCGAAAAAGGATGGTACATCACGTATGTGTGTTGACTCTAGAGGCATTAATGATATTACTATTTGTTATCGTCATCCTATTCCTAGGCTAGATGATATGCTTGATGAATTTAGTGGCTCTACAATATTCTCCAAAGTTGATTTGCATAGTGGATACCATCAAATTCGTATGAAATTGGGAGATTAATGGAAAACGGCATTTAAAACTAAGTCTGGATTATATGAGTGGTTAGTCATGCCTTTTGGGATAACTAATGCACCTAGTACTTTCATGAGATTAATGAACAAAGTTTTACGTGCTTTTATTGGAAGATTTGTGGTAGTCTATTTTGATGATATACTTATTTATAGCAGATCTTTGGAGGAACATTTGGAACATTTACATGTTGTTTTTATTGCTTTACGTGATGCATGTTTGTTTGGTAACCTTGGGAAGTGCACCTTTTGCATCGACCGAGTATCTTTTCTTGGCTATGTTGTTACTCCACAGGGAATTGAAGTTGATAAAGCCAAGATTGAAGCTATTGAGAGTTGGCCGCAGCCCAAAATGGTCACACAAGTGAGGAGTTTTCTTGGCCTCGCTGGATTCTATAGGCATTTTGTGAGAGATTTCAGCACCATTGCTGCACCTCTCAATGAGCTTACAAAGAAAGATGTGCCTTTTCTTTGGGGTACCGCACAGGAAGAAGCCTTCACGGTATTGAAAGATAAGTTGACACATGCTCCTTTACTCCAACTTCCTGATTTTAATAAGACTTTTGAGCTTGAATGTGATGCTAGTGGAATTGGATTAGGAGGCGTGTTATTACAAGATGGCAAACCTATTGCATACTTTTCTGAAAAATTGAGTGGGCCTAGTCTAAATTATTCTACTTATGATAAAGAATTATATGCTCTTGTTCAGACTTTAGAAACATGGCAACATTATTTATGGCCCAAAGAATTTGTTATACACTCTGATCATGAATCTTTGAAACATATTAAAAGTCAGGCTAAACTGAATCGTGACATGCATGCTAAATGGGTTGAATTCATTGAGACATTCCCTTATGTCATTAAACACAAGAAGGGTAAAGAAAATGTTATTGCTGATGCATTGTCTCGTCGCTATACTATGCTTTCACAACTTGACTTAAAAATATTTGGTTTGGAGACCATCAAAGATCAATATGTGCATGATGTTGATTTTAAAGATGTATTGCAGAATTGTAAGGAAGGTAGAACATGGAACAAGTTCGTCGTTAATGATGGTTTTGTGTTCCGTGCTAACAAGCTATGCATTCCAGCTAGCTCCGTTCGTCTTTTGTTATTGCAGGAGGCGCATGGAGGAGGATTAATGGGACACTTTGGCGTGAAGAAGACAGAGGGCGTACTTGCTACACATTTCTTTTGGTCAAATATGAGACGGGATGTTGAGCGCTTTGTTGCTCGCTGCACTACATGTCAAAAAGCTAAGTCACGACTCAATCCTCATGGTTTATATATGCATTTGCCTGTACCTAGTGTTCCTTGGGAGGATATATCTATGGACTTTGTTTTAGGTTTACCTCGAACAAAGAAGGGGAGGGATCGCATATTTGTTTTCGTGGATAGATTCTCGAAAATGGCACACTTTATACCATGTCATAAAAGCGATGATGCTGTTAATGTTGCTGATTTGTTCTTTCGTGAAATTATTCGCTTGCATGGTGTGCCAAATACTATTATTTCAGATTGTGATACTAAATTTCTTAGCCACTTTTGGAGATGTTTATGGGCTAAGTTGGGGACTAAACTGCTTTTTAGTACTACTTGTCACCCCCAAACTGATGGACAAACCTAAGTAGTCAATAGAACATTATCTACTATGCTTAGGGTTGTTTTGAAGAATAAGAAGAAAATGTGGGAAGAATGTTTGCCTCATATTGAATTTGCTTATAATCGTTCATTACATTCTACTACTAAGATGTGCCCTTTTGAAATTGTGTATGGTTTCCTACCTCGTGCACCTATTGATTTGTTGCCTCTTCCATCTTCGGAGAAGGTTAATTTTGATGCTAAACAACATGCTGAATTGATTTTAAAAATGCATGAGTTAACTAAGGAAAACATTGAGCGTATGAATGCTAAATATAAACTTGCTGGATATAAGGGTAGAAAACATGTTGTGTTTGCACCTAGAGATCTTGTTTGCTTACATTTGCGTAAGGATAGATTTCATGATTTGCGCAAATCAAAGCTAATGCCTCATGCTGATGGTCCTTTTAAGGTGTTGGAGAAAATAAATGATAATGCATATAAACTTGAGCTTCCTGCAGATTTTGGGGTTAGTCCCACTTTTAACATTGTAGATTTGAAGCCTTATTTGGGTGAGGAAGATGAGCTTCCGTCGAGGACGACTTCATTTCAAGAAGGGGAGGATGATGAGGACATCAATACCATTGTTACACCCACAGCCCCTACTGCTACATATACTGGACCAATTACTAGAGCTCGCGCACGCCAATTAAATTATCAGGTACTTTCGTTTCTTGGTAATGATTATAATGTTCATGAGAATATAATGCTGCCTAAATTGGATACATTTGTTTTGCTTACAAATGAAGGGCCTAGCTTGGCGTAGGATGAACATTGGAGCACGAACAAGCATGGGATGATGGCATGCGCAAGGGGAACAAGAACGGAGTTACAAGTGATGATTTCAGGACTTTGAAGCCACCATAATGGGTGCATGAAGCCTTGGATGAAATATACAAGATGCCACTTCTTAAATTTCGTCCCGAGGCTATTCTAGGTGTTGCGTCACCTTATTATTGGGCCAGGCCCATGTAATTTCGAAATACATAAGTATAGGCTTTTTTAGAGTCCGTATGTGTGGGGAAACAAGAGATATGGTTGATTTCGGACCCCTCCACCAAGGGCCACGAAATTCCCCCCTCTTCCTCCATATATACAGCCCTTAGGGCACCGTTTAGACTTTGGGTTTTGTTTAGATTAAAAGTTTGCCATAGCTGCAACTTCGCGTACTTCGTTTGTGTTCAACGACCAGACAAAGGCGTCACAGAACCCCACCTTGATCAATAATGCTTTCATCTTATATTCGCAATATCCAGATTGCAATCTCAGTTTCTTGCTTGTTCTTCGTTTGCTCGCAGGAAACAGACCCTCGTGGTCAGGTTGATCATGCTCCGGCATGGTCAATAACCTCTCGGAGTTGGTTTAGCGATTCCCAAGGCGCGACGTCCTCGCACGTTCGTAGTCGGATCGTCAAAGTCGACTTCCACCAAAGTGAAATCCATCATCTCATCGAAAGACGGCACGCCTTTGCCTCTATCATTCCCCTGCCCATCCATTCTCGCACGCTCGAGCTCCAGCGCCCAAGTTCTCACCTTCTCTGCAAAGCCGCTCCAAACTTGTCCGGAGCGGGAGGCAAGTGGATGGTCTCCTCCGTTATGGAGGAGGACATTATGAAGCTCCGGGAAGCCGGATACCTGGCCGCAAACATTTCGCACCGGCTCCCAGACGCAAGCAGATCATCCCTACTCCAGAACCCCATGAGAGGGTCGTATTCCTTTCCCACTTCGTCCGCGGACTGGGATTCCCCCTACACCCATTTGTCCGCGGGCTCATTATTCTACTACGGGCTGGACTTCCATGATTTGGCCCCCAATTTCATCCTCAACATCTCGGCATTTATCGTAGTGTGTGAGGCCTTCCTACGCATCAAGCCCCACTTTGGCCTATGGCTGAAGACCTTCAACGTGAATCCGAAGATAGTGGTCGGTGTCGGTGTCAAAACCGGTGGATCTCGGGTAGGGGGTCCTGATCTGTGTGTCTAAGGCTAATGGTAACAGGAGGCAAGGGACACGATGTTTTACCCAGGTTCGGGCCCTCTTGATGGAGGTAAAACCCTACTTCCTGCTTGATTGATATTGATGTTATGAGTATTAGAAGAGTTGATCTACCACGAGATCGTAGAGGCTAAACCCTAGAAGCTAGCCTATGATGATTATGATCCTCCCTCTAAGGACTAAACCCTCCGGTTTATATAGACACCGGAGAGGGCTAGGGTTTACATGGAGTCGGTTACAAAGAAGGAAACATAATATCCGGATCGCCAAGCTTTTCTTCCATGCAAAGGAGAGTCCCATCCTGACACGGGACAAAGTCTTGAGTCTTGTATCTTCATGGTCCAATAGTCCGGCCAAAGTATATAGTCCGACTATCCAGATACCCCCTAATCCAGGACTCCCTCAGTAGCCCCTGAACCAGGCTTCAATGACGATGAGTCCGGCGCGCAGTTTGTCTTCGGCATTACAAGGCGGGTTCCATCTCCGAATACTCCAAAATAATTATCGAACACTTAAATCGTGTCCGGATCTGCAAGATGATCTTCACATACCACCGTAGAGAGAATGATACTTCACAAATGTAATCTGCTGAAAACTTTAGACACCGTGACATGACACTACGGTCGAGTCATTATTCGAACCGTTTTCCCACAACCAGCCACAGCGCATATTGCGAGGTGGTTTCCTCCGCATGTCTTGCCGAAGCAGAGATCATGTCCCCTCATTACGGGATTCTCATCAATACGGGTATGGGTAGCCCAACCGCATCGCTAATTGCGGCGAGTGCGGAACGAGCGGGTTCCACCAGGCAAGTGGGGAGGCGCAAACGCTTTTACCGCCTCTATAAAGAGATAAGGTCTTTTCCTTTTTACCCACGCCTTTTCCTTCCGCTAGTCCATTCCTCTCTGCTCGAGCCCTAGCGCCCAAGCACTCTTCTTCTCCACCGAAGAGAGGTCTTCCGAAGATGTCCAGATCTGGAGAAGGAGGCAAATGGATGGCCTCTATCGTCCGGGAGAGGGATATCAAAAAGCTCCGAGAGGCCGGGTACCTGGCCAAGAAAATTAGCCACCATCTTCCGCCGGCGGGACAAATTGTCCCCACTCCGGAGCCCCACGAGAGGGTCGTGTTTCTCCCTCATTTTGTCCGCAGGCTCGGGTTTCCCCTTCACCCATTTGTTCTCGGCGTCATGTATTATTACGGGATTGATTTTCATGATCTTTCCCCCAATTCTATCCTTAACATCTCGACGTTCGTCGTCGTATGTTTTCTCCGTATTTCGCCTCACTTCGGCTTATGGCTGAAAATCTTCAATGTGAAGCCCAAGGTGGTGAATGGCGAGCACGCCGAATGCGGCAGCGCCATGGTGAGCAAGATGCCCAAGGTCGTATGGCCGACGGGCGCCTTCAATGATTTCGTCAAGGAGTGGCAGCAACAGTGGTTCTATATCACCGAACCGCGCAGTAAAAAGTGGGCCGCTGCTCCCAAATTCAGATCCGGAGTCCCACTGTGGCTCACATCCTGGCCCGAGAAGGGCCTGAACTGGTCCTCATCTGACGAGCTATCGATGCTCCAAACGCGCGTCCAGAGCGTGGTCGACAAGGATGTCAAACTCATCAACATAGTCCAGGTGATGTTAGTTCGCCTGGTTCTCCCTTGCCAGCATCGAGCCTGCAATTTGTGGGAATACGACCCGGCCGAACACCAGACCCTACGGGAGCTCTATGGCTCCTCCCACAAGGACATCTAGAAGGTCCTCTTCAAGTCCGGCAAATCGTGGCCGAGCTCCGCCGAGGACCGTGGGTATCAACTATCCCGTTCTGCAAGTCCGGTAAGTCATTGATGTGCTATGTCCATCCATGTTTTAGCTGACGTGTCCTGAGGGAGACGCTTTTATCATGCTTTCTATAATAATCCCAGGAATGGACGAAAAAGGTGGAGCGGATACACTGTCCAGCCCCGCTGTCGGAGGAACCAGCCGGACCTCTTCTGACAAAGATGCTGGTCCTAGCGCCTTACGAGGCGCCGAAGAAAGAGGTCTCCAAGAAGGTCAAGAAGACCCGGAGTGGCCTCCGTCGTCGCGATGCTTCGGACACAAAATCTGAAGACTCCCACGACCATCCCTCCTCCGAAGATGAAGAGGAGGAGGAATAAGACGAGTCCCCCGCAGGGGGAGGGAAGAAAAGGATGGCTTCCTCATCCCTGGAGGCCGAATCGCCAAAGAGGGGGAAAGGTTCCCTCCCCGAGGCGTCCACCACGGCTGCTGATAGCAGCACGGAGTGGGATTTCAGGGCCCAGCCCCTGGTAAAGTTGTAAGTATACGAAACCCGCACACACCTACGTGCCCGAGGTCATTAGGATGTAGTAGTTTTAATTGTCGCCATATTTTGTACAGCCCGGTGAGGTCCCACGCCGGACAGTCCTCATCAGAGGATTCACTGAGCTCAAATGCCCTGGCGAGCGAGGCACCTCCAGAGGCCCCTTCTCCAAAGCCTAGGGCGACACCGAGGTGTCGTCTCAGCGGGACCCGGACCAAGGAGGGCATATCCCTGGGGTCGGACACACGGGAGCAGCGGCTCCCATGCGTGTCGACAGCGGGGGCGATCTTAGGTTCGGACCGCAGCCGGACACGGTCCTGGAGACCTTCAAAGCTCTAGGATTGGGCGAGCAGCCACCTTTGACGGGGGGAGGCTTTGCCTACTCTGCCAGCAATCGCTGTCCAAGCAGAGCTGCCGGGCGGCCTATCGACAGTGCTAAGGAGCACGTCTATCATCGATGAACATCGCCCTCATGGGTGCGGTGATTGAAAAGATTCAGAACACTGAGAGCGGACTAAATGAATCCTGCCTTAGTCTTATAAAGGCTTTGAGGTATGTTTTTAAGAAACCTTTGGGAGATTGTCATAATATGAGTAGTAGCCCCTGATGCACTGTCCGGCGAAAGAAAGCCGGATAGGGGATCAAACTTTTCCGCTTTGCAGGAGACTCAGTTAATGACGTGTATCCCTTTGTTTGAAAACAGGCGTCTGCAGAGACGGCCGCCGCTCATAGTGCGGAGGTGTCCGGACTAAAGCAGCGTCTGGAACGGGTCGAAGAGGAACTTGGCCACGTGAAGAAGCAGTTGGAGGACAAGCAAGGTATGTCGAAACCTTTTTCTAAGTTGAGCACAAATTAGAAGTTGTGCCTGATGAAAATATTTGAATTGTATGCTCTAGGGGCGAGTGCCGAAATTGAGGCACTGAAGATGGCTGTGGCCAAAGCCAACAATAAGGCCGCCGCCGAACAGGCTCTTCGTGAGAAGCACGAGGTGAGGGTCATTGAAGTTGAGCGAGAGCTCCAGGAGGCCGTGAAGAAAAGCGAGGCCTTGGAGCAGAGTCTAGCAGGGAAAGAATCCGAACTCGCCCAAGCTCTCCAAGCCGCAGAGGGTGCTCGGGAAGAAGCCCGAGGTGCACTGAAGGACATTCAGGAGGCCCGGAAGGTTGCGGCTGTTAAGGCCTTTTGTACTCAAGGGCATTTTTACATAGTAATGGGAGGAACTCTAAGCGACAAGCTGAATTCTTGTTTCTCCACGGGCGTTTACAGATCTGCCATGCAGCATATCAGATGTTGCCCAATTCCACCGTACTGAGGAGAAGAAGTCTGCGGAGAAGCATTTTTGGTCACAGTATTTGGCACCGAATTATCCGGTGCCCTTTATCGATCAGCTGAAGCAGCTGGTCGAACTGCACCAGGCGACTGAACTAGCCATGAAGGACTTGTTTGTCCGGCTGTGGCCCGTGGAGTCAATTCCAAGCAGTTACTTTGGACTCGTGAAGCGGATTGTTGGTGCTTGCCCTCGGCTCGATGTCATTAAGCGATCGGTCTGCATAGAGGGTGCACGCATGGCGTTTGCCCGTGCGAAGGTGCACTGGGGAAGCTTGATGTTGAGAAGCTGATGACTGAGGGACCACCGAAGGGTAAGGAGCATCGCAAGCCCGAGTTATACTATGAAGGTGTCCTGAAAGGAGCCCACCTTGTGGCGGATCAGTGTACCAAACACACTATATTTCCCTGAAGGCAGTCGTGCCATTCTTTGTAATGCGGGATAATGGCACTTCTATTATTTATTGCAAGTTTATGTGAACGTTTGTTCTTCCTGTGTGACTGTTTAGTGTATATAAATCCTGGGAGTTGGCCAGTCATCGGCTTCTGCCCCCACGTAAAAAGTACGGGGGTGTTCGGGACATACCTGAACACTCTTAACCCATTGTTGGGTCCTTTTAAGGAGGTGTTCCTCACCACGAACCAGGCAATCAGACTATAGGGCTTTATCACTCTCACTTAGCCATAGGAATTCGAGTATGGTGGGCGCAGCCCCTGGTGTTTGTAAGACCGTACTAGGGGCTCTATCGGCGCCTGGTCAGAAGACCGATCCATCGCACTTTGCATTTATAATGGCATTATGCAGAATAAATCTTCAAAGATTTTACAACCTCTCGAACAGCTGACCAGCTCTCGTTGTATCATGACAGTCATTTTTCGGCTTTCTCTACTGAGGTGATTGTCCGGAAGAACTGGGACACAATCGCAGTAGTTCTCCCAGCGCTACCTTAGCCGATGGAGCGGAACGTAAGGTACCAAAACATGGGAGTCGGGCAAACCGAACTAATGACCCAAGACATGATTCAGAGCTGATGCATATAGTGCTATAAATTCAGGGTGCTGAGCGACCGAAAAGGTGGTCGGACTTTTTTGCCATATCATGAGTACTATGAAGCCCCTGGCATAATGGGGCATAACACAAGGCGTGGATGCGGTTTACGACAAAAAAAGGCGTCAATGAGGAACGACGGCCGGTAAGTGTTATTTAAGTCTACGCATTGTAGTAGAGTGACATGTCTATGCATATGAGTACGGTTTATGCTTATGAAAAGAGGTGTTTTTGGCGGAACCTGTCGTGGCCGGACTGGAGGAGGCTTTGTGTGGATCTGAAGTGTATCCGGACTGCCTCCTTTGAGGGGGGATTTACTTATGTGTTCCTGCCTTGTGCGTCCGAGCTGATTCCGCGTCGCCGGTCCTGTTCTGCCCCAAAGTTAGTCTGTAAAGACAAATGCTTAAAGGTAGTTGTATGTCCTATTGTGGTTGAACCGCGGGTGCCTGATCGGAGCCTGGCTGAACCAGGCTATCATGCCATAAAGTAGCTCTGACTCCTCAGTTGGTGTCTTGGTAGTTGGCTGCCGAATCAATATTTGATAAACAGGCACGACTCACTATTCTAGCAGTGGTATAATTTCCACTATAAGGGTGGGGTTCGGCCTTGCCCATAATTGTGACTATGTCATGCGGGACTGGCCTAATGTTGTACCTCGTTGAATCTAGCCAACGTGGTTCGTCCCAGTAGTATGTGGTAATTACTGTATAAGGGGACAGTACCGAAGACTTATTCTTCGGCGTGGTATTTGTTTGGTGATCCGAAGACAACCATTAGTGTGGTGGACCAGTAAAACTTGGCCTTTGCACCTGGCATCTTTTAGAAGATGTTATTGATAGTTTTATGCCCGCGGGGGCTCGTGTGAGATGGAGCCCCCAAACTATTGGGTCGATAGTGAGTGCAATTAAATTGCTATGGTTGATGTTGTTCGTACGGTCGATGTGATCGGAGGAGATCGGACGTATTTTTGTACTATGGAGGATCTTCTTTTGACTTCGCCATGTTTGATGGGTCTTTCGTTGTTTGAAACCTCCTTTCATTGTTTCTGGCGCATGACCGGCCGTTTTGTTTTGAGGATCCGACATTCTCTATTGGTATGCTTGGCCGCCCTTCTAGGGGTACCATGAATTTCACATGGTTGATCGAGTATGCTACTTGGTCCAGATGGGCTTGAGCTGTTCTTTTTCTGCTGACCGGACTGGGAGCCGCTGGATTCGGCACCAACTTCCTTGACTTGACGCTTATGACGATTGCATCGAGGTTTGTGGATGATGCCTCGTGTTTCCTGCGTATTGTCCTGGACCGTGGTATATTGACGCCAGGGTGTGGGCTTTAGGTTCTCCTTCTTAGGTTGAGGTAGTGGATTGTGCCTTGTGTACCCTTTGACGGGGCGGTCGAGTCCATATTCCTCGGTGGCCAGGACCTTAGTCCATCTGTCTGTGAGCAAATCTTGGTCGGCTTTGAGCTGCTATTGCTTCTTTTGTAGGCTTTTCGCTATGGCCATAAGCCGTCGCTTAAAGCGAATCTGTTCCACGGGATCCTCAGGCATGCTGAATTCATCGTCGCCGAGGCTCACCTCGTTTTCGGAGGGGGGCGTGTAGTTGTCCCTCTCCAAGTATCCATCTGTCGCCTTTCCGGCCTGCTCAAAGGACGGCTGATCGGGATTGTATTCATCTTCGGCACCTTCTGGATTGTTTTTGACTGCTGTGCCGGTATTGTTGTGGCGGGGCTTGGGGTGGCGCTGATGACGTCCATACTTCGCCTTCATCCTTGAGGGGTTATCCTCCATTGCCTCATCGCCATTTGTTTCTTTCCGAGTGTCCACCATATATATATATCATATGAGGAGGTGGTTGTCCACCGCCCCGTGGGTGGTGGTTCTTCTCCTACATCGTCGTCCATACCGTTGATGTCTTCAGAGTCGAAGTCAAGCACGTCGGTTAAATCATTGACCATGGCAATGAAGTGGGTGGTGGGTGGGCCATGAATTCCTTCGTCGCCTGCTTCCCACTCGAGCCGGACATAGTTCGGCCAAGAGTCTCCTGACAAAGAGAGAGACTTTAACGAGTTCAGCATGTCGCCAAAGCGCGAGTGCTAGAAGATATCCGCAGCGGTGAACTTCATTACCGGAGCCCAACCAGATTCAGCGGGCTTGGGGGTGCGCGGATTGGAACTTACAGCCGGATACGAGTCCGGGGGTCCGGCGTCACAGGCTTCCTTGGGGGTGAAGTCTGTGTTCGGCTCTACCACCGATGAGTGTGCGACCTCCGGGGCGGGGTCCATCCACCCATCCTCGGGCGACGCAATATGCTCCGGATTTAGGTCCGGGGCTCCTACAGGGACGATATCCCGAGCATTGTTCGACAGCAGGTCTAAGACGTGCTCATCGTTACTGTCCGGCGCTCCTGGCGCAGGCCCGAATCCGTTGAAGATCAAGTCTCCGCGGATATCGGTCACGCAGTTCAAGTTTACAAACCTGACCTGATGGCCAAGGGCATAGTTGTCGATCTGCTCCAGATGGCCAAGCGAATTGGCCCGCAATACGAAGCCGCTGAACACGAAGATCTGTCCGGGGAGAAAAGTCTCACCCTGGACCATGTTGTTGTTGATTGAAGGAGCCATCAAGCCTTGCAGCAACGACACAGAGGAACTCTCAATGAAAGCACACTTGTCGGTGTCAAAACCGGCGGATCTCGGGTAGGGGGTCCCGATCTATGCGTCTAAGGCTAATGGTAACAAGAGGCAAGGGAGACGATGTTTTACCCAGGTTCGGGCCCTCTTGATGGAGGTAAAACCCTACTTCCTGCTTGATTGATATTGATGATATGAGTATTACAAGAGTTGATCTACCATCAGATCATAGAGGCTAAACCCTAGAAGCTAGCCTATGATGATTATGATCCTCCCTCTAAGGACTAAACCCTCTGGTTTATATAGACACCGGAGAGGGCTATGGTTTACATGGAGTCGGTTACAAAGAAAGAAACATAATATCCGGATCGCCAAGCTTGTCTTCCACGCAAAGGAGAGTCCCATCCGGACACGGGACAAAGTCTTGAGTCTTGTATCTTCATGGTCCAATAGTCCGGCCAAAGTATATTGTCCGGCTGTCCGGATACCCCCTAATCTAGGACTCCCTCAGTCGGCCAGTAAGCGGAGTGCGGAGGCGCCACGGTGGGCAAGATGCCCAATGTCATTTGGCTGGAAGACTCCTATGTGGAGACTGTTAAGGGGTGGCAATTGGGGTGGTTCTACGTCACCGAGCTGCGCGATGCCAACTAGGCGGCGGCCCCCGAATTCCGATCCGGCATCCCCATGCGGCTCACCTCCTGGAAAGAGAAGGGCTTAGCCTGGGGTGCGTCGGCGGAGCTGACCGGACTCCAGAACTGTGTCAAAAATATTATAAGCAAGAAAATCAAGCTTGTCAACGTGGTCCAGGTCATGCTCTTCCGCGGGATCCTCCCGTGTCAAAGACGGGCATTCAATATGTGGGAGTTCGACCCGGCCGAACACCAGGCGCTACAAGAGCTCTTCGACACGATGCACAAAGACGTCTGGAAGGTGTTGTTCAAGGCCACCGAGGTACCTCCTCCCCTTACCGAAGATCGCGGACTCAGCGCAAAGCGCCCCACCAATCCAGTAAGCTCTCGGTATTTTACAAGATGTTCCTTTCCCCAGTATATTTGTGGGAGGGATCTAAGCCTCCGCACCAATTTGACAGGACTGGGTAGCGACAGCGGAGCGGATCGACAGCCCGGCTCCACTACCTGAGGATCCAGCAATGGCTCTCGTAATGAAGATGCTGCTTCCGGCACCCTATGAGGTACCGGAGAAGAAGGCCAAGAAGAAGGCCACGGGGACCAGGAAAGGTCTCCGGCGCAATGTAGTCTCGGACTCATCGTCTGAAGACACCGATGCACGCTCCTCCAACAAAAACAAGGAGGATGAAGAGGAAAGTCCTCCCCCCCCCAACCAGGGGGGACAAGAAAAGGAAGGCCGCCCCGTCCGGGGAGGCCGAAGGGTTCAAGAAGGGGAAGACCCTCCCTCCGGACCACTCCACAACAGCCGCCTACAGCGACGAGGAGTGGCTGCCCAGGGACAAGCCCATGGCGAAGTCGTAAGTATCCGGATACTATAGTACTTCCGGCATGTTTTGCTTTATTGCTTCTAATCATGTTAAATATGATCGTGCAGTCCATGCAAATCCCGCATCGACTTATCCTCCTCGGATGGGTCTTTGAGCACGTCGGCGGTGAACAGCGATTCGCTCCCGACGGCCACCACCCCCCGGCCCGCGGATGACACTGAGGTGTTGTCTCATAGGATACAGGCCAGCGGAAGATAGTTCTGGAGGCACCCCAAGGCGAAATCCCCGATGCCGGGCACATGGGGGGGAAGGCCCCCACGGATTCTGATGAGGGGGGCTACAGCAAGTTTGGCTCCCAGCCGGATACTGCGCCAGAACCTCCAGTGGTTCCGGATTCAGGCAGGCGGCCCCTCACAAAGGGGGGCGAGCCACCTGTGCCGATGACCTCTGTCCATCTAGAGGCATCGGACAACTTGCTGGAAGCTCTTCAGGGCGCTTCCATTGGTGAAGAACACCGTACTCTTATGAGTATGGTGATTGAGAAGGTTCGGTCCGCCAAAGGCGGATTGACTGATGCCTGCGCCAGCCTCCTAACAGGCTTTGAGGTAAGTAATTAAATTATGAGAAAATATCCCAGCATAGACAGTGGCCCCTGATGCTCTGTTTGGTGTTTGGAAAGAAAAGTCGAACAGAGGATCAAATAACATCCACAGGAGTCTAATAAGAGTATGTCTATGTGAATAAGCAGGCGTCGCTGCTGGCCGCTGCCGCTTGTTGTCCCACCCTGATTTTCATGCCACAACACTTGAGCTAATAAATCATGATAAAGTGTGGTTTGACAAAAAACTTTTGCATCAATTGGCTTTTATTTGGAGTTGGTTTTCTCTCTGTGTTTTTCAAGTGCTCTTTAAAGTCAACACAACTCCACCTTCTATACTTCATCTCCTTGCCCCAAACTTCTGCCCAATGATCATGCCATGTGTATATAGCAATATAGTATTTTCTTACAAAAATAATTTGGCCAAAAAGTATTTTCAAAAATTAGTTTTCCAAAAACCACTGAATTGAGGTTTGCACCAGAAGTACTTGATTTGGGATATGAAAAATATTTCAAAGAGTATATTTGAAACCTATTAGATATAGGACTTCCATAAATCACAAAAATATAATTTTAAAAGTTATTTTACTATTTTATTTAAAGGCTTTTTCTTTAGGACAGAAATGGTCTTTAATAGGTTAAAATTATTTTAATACTTCAAAAATATTTGTGAAAATTTAGGGAAACTCAGTGGACATATATTGTCCATATATAAGAGTTTCAACACATGGTCATGTTCAAAATATTGGTCAAACCCCTCAAAACCCCTTTTTGGATATTTCAAGCTTTTGAAATATTTACAAAGTAAATATTCTCTAAAAATTCCAAGAAAATCCTAGCATGTCACATATGACATATTAGATTATCTTGCCAAGTATCATGTCATGGAGAACAATATAACATCATCAAATCCCCTCAAAACCATTTCTGTCCATTTTGAAGTTTGAGCAACTTTACATTGCCAAACGTTTCCAAATGTTCTGAAACCTTGTGAACATGCTCAAATGTTCTAATTATTCATCTAGGCCAAGTGGCACAACTTGGAGAACAAGTTAAACTGATCAAAGTGCCCCAAAACCCTCTCTGTCCAGAATCAAATTTGAACAACTTTACATTGTCAACTTTCTCATTTTGCTCTCAACTTTTATGAGCATGTTCACATGACCAAATGAGGCCACTACACCAAGTGGTGCATCAAGGAGAAGTGATTTTCTCAACTATATCTACACAAGTTCATTTCTGCTAATTTCTAGGGTTTACAAAAGTTGCATTGGCAACTTTGCCCAAATAAACTCAATATTGCTGGAACCTCTTATTTTCTCATTCCATTTTACCCTGTCAAGCCTCATGACAAGAGGAGTTCATCTTATTTCCCAAATCAACAACAAACACCTTCTGCCATTTTTCTAAAAACACTATTCTTACCACTTCCACTCTTCTCCATGGCCTCCACTTTTTACCACAGCCCCTACAAGTCCTCCTCTACCTCCAGTAACAATGGTTGCATCTCAGCTCAATGATTGAGGGGTGAAACCACCTCATTTACCCCTCTGGACAGCCCCTTTCCCCCCTCTCTCTCAACCCCACTCCTCTCCTACTGGATCCCCAGGGCATCCAATGCTCCTCCCCTCTTCTTTACTTCCCCCTAGAGCTACCAGACATGCCTGGTCATGCCCACTTTGCCAAAAAAAATGGCATGCCGGCCATTTGCACGCTCTGGAGCGCGCTATAGTGCGCTCCCGCACTGTAGACGCCCCTTGCCAACCACCTCCGGCCACCTCGGGCCTCCCCAGCGTGCCCGACGATGCGCCTCGGCGTCCGCAGCACGCTAAGCCCTGGTCCCCCTCTTCCTTCTCCCTCCTACGGCCTCCCTCACACGCGTGCCATGGCCGCCCGAGAGCTCCAATGAGCACACTCACACGTGCGGTGCCTCTGGCCCCTCCTGCTCCCTCTCTTCCTTCCCCTGGTCATGGACCACCTCCACAAATGCCCCAGACACGCCCACGCACGCCCCCGTGGCCTCCAGCAGTGGCTAGAAGCTCGCCGGCGCACGAGCCACGGTGCACCGCGCCCCTCCTATTTAAGGCCACCCCGGACCCTGTTCTCTCCATCCCTTGAGCTCTCTCGCCTCCTAGCGATCACCAGTAGAGCCCCAGCTCCCCTCACCCTCTCTATGCTCGGGATCGAGCCGAGCGCCGCCGCCTCGGGTCACCGGTGTTTGCGCGGTAAGAGCCTCCCCCGCCGCTCCTTTCGCTCGATATGGAACCGCAGCGAGCCCCTGACTCCTTCCCCCTCCTTTTCCCCTTCGTTTGCAGCCGGAGTCGACCGGAACAACCACCGCCCGACGCACCTCCGACGTGCTTCCTTGTTGCCAGCGAACCAGGCAACTCCGGCGACGTCCACCACCACCATCCGAACGGCGACTCCATGCTGAGTCCAACCGTGCCGTTAGCTCGACCCGTCGTGCCCTGCATCGCCGCTAGTGAGCATGCCGGCCCTTTGGTTGCGAGGTCAGAGATGACAGGCGAGCCCCACCTGTCATCCTCACCTCTCTCTCGCCCCTCTCTCTCCCACTGGCAGCTGGGGCCTGCCCGTCAGGTTTAAAAATCTGGCACGCGCGCTCGCGTCGGCTTGGCAGGGCTGCGTCCCTGGCTGGGCCGCTGCCCTGCGGCTATTCTGGCCCAGCGGGCACAGTGCCCCTTCCCCTTTTTCTTTTCTATCAGACTTGCAAAAATTCCTCTGGACTAAATATTAATCCAAATGAAATAATTCCAGTTCCTAAATTCTTGTAAAAATCCCACCTATTTAATGGTGCAACTTTCATATAAATCCAACAAGCTTTTCTTCACTGTAAATATTTAAATGTGATTTTAAGCATTTAAATATACCTTTGTAAATCCATTTCTCCTATTCTGCTACTCCAAATCAAAAACTAGGAATTTTCCCCTTCTTAGTGTTCAGCCTAGTATTTAACAAAAATGGGTTGACATTTTTCTAAGCACTTTGGTTTTTCTATTTTACTATTGCCTTATTTTCTCGTTATTTTTTTGCGACGTTTAGATCCCGTATTTGACGAAGTTGCTGAAGAAGAAGGAGGAGAAGGATTTGAAGACCTCGAAGAACAAGCCAATCAAGGCAAGCAGCCCTTTGACCATGTCACCCCTCTTGTTCATCGGTACCCTTTTCCGATTGCATGATGATGAAATATGACAGTGGTAAAACTTGTTGTGAACCACCCCACAATGCATACCCCTACTCATGACCTTACCTTGTTCATGATTGCATTTTCAAGAGACTAGTTGATGCATAATGATGCATGTGTACCATGAACTCTTCATGGTTACATTCTTTCGAAAACCCCATCGGGTGCCCCTAATGCCCTTGGGAGATGTTGAACTAAGGTCACCACTTGAGGAAGAAGTGGTGTACCAAAGAGAACTTTTGGTGGGTGCGTGTAAAATGATGGATTAGATTTATGTGTGACTACCATCCCAACCAAACATGTGCAACCACTCTACCCCTTTATGGGACGGGGCATTATTGATTACTTAGGCTGATACTAGCATGGTGCCCACATTACTAGTGACGGGGGTGACTTCAGGTCACTCTCGGGACGAGGTCATGCTTGGATAGGCGGCCATGACTGTTTTCATAGGGCACCGGACACACCGTTGGTCCCTTCGTGTATGCGTAATAATGTGAAAAGGGAAGAGTCCCACGATCTTTTGCTTATACACGAGGGTCGTGTATCAACGAGTGGACCCTATGTTAGTGTTGTCTAGGAAAGGTAATGATCGGGTGCTTCCCCCGAGTACTTGAGGTACTGCGGGATCGTGGATGACACGAAAGCTTCCCGGATCTTGTGGGTAAAGTGCGCAACCTCTGCAGAGTGTCAAACTATTCGAATAGCCGTGTCCACGGTCATGGACAGTTGGGAGGTGCTACTTAAACTATGTCCAGAAATTTTACAATTTCTGTGCATGTGTGGAAGAGAACTATTTGTGTCAAGGTGGTGACTTGACATGTTGAATGAAATGGCATTTATCCAAACCCTATTTGTGTTGATATCTGTAACCTGTTCTCAAGGTTACCCATGTTCATTGATGCATATCTCACAAGTTGATAGGACATCTCAACTAGCTTGAAGCTAGGCTGCTTACTTGTTGTACAATTGCATTGTTACTTTGAACCAAATCATGGGTTGCTTGCGAGTACATTCAAAGTACTCATTGGCTTGCCACTGGTTATTGTCCAGGCATGGAAGAGCAGGAGTTCGAGGAAGAGTTCTTTGGTGACGAACACGCGAACTAGGACGCTTCCCAGTCAGAATGCCTGTAGGGTTAAGGCAGATGGCATGGGTTCTACTTATCAACGAAGATTTCCGCTGCTTAAGATTATTTGGTATTCAGCCCCTGTGGCTTTATCTATGTAAGACTTGACCATAATGGTCATAATTTGTGTAAGACGGTATGTATGGATGTAAGACTCTTGTTATTCAGCTTCTGTGTGTTCGGTGAGCATTGATCTCTGGGATCACTGTACACGTGCATTCGGTGATCACGACTTATGAGTCGGGGTCCCCACACTTGTACTGCGGAGGTCTCCAGACTGAAGCAGCACCTGGAGCGAAACGAGGAAGAGCTCGGCCTCGTGAAGAGGCAGCTCAAAGAGAACAAAGGTACACAATGCCCTGTCTGTATGCCATATAAAGGAAAAGTTGTTGATGCTGAATAGAAGCATCATGAATGTCAATAGGGGCCACGACTGAAGTGGCGGCCCTTAACAAGACGATGTTCAAGGACAAAGACAAAGCGGCCAAGGAGAGCACCGAGCGCGAGAAACAAGAGGCTTGGGTTGGTGAGGTCCAGCAAGAGCTCCAGGACTTCGTCAAAAAATACGAGTCCTTGGAGCGTGACTCTAAGATGCAAGGGTCCGAGCTTGCGAAGGCCCACCAGAGTGCACAGGATGCCAAAGCTGAAGCCCAAAAGGCACTCCAAGAGGTTCAAGTGGCCAAGAATATTGTGGCGGGTAAGGCATTCAATATGCAAAGTAAGCATGTGAAGGAGAATTTCTTTTTACTTACCCGATTTTGGAGCTCTCTAGGAGCATTCGCAGATCTGCCATGCAGCATGTCTGATGCCGCGGAGTTCTATCGATCTGAGGAAGGGAGCTCGACGGAGAAGTTGTTCTGGTCCCAGTATATTGGGTCCGAACACCCGATGCCCTGGAGCGACCAGTTGAAGCAACTGGTCAAACTTCACAAGGCGGCTGAACTGGCCACGAAGGATCTCATAGTCCGGATGTGGCCTGGCAAGCCCTTGCCCAGCAGCTACTTCAGCCTGGTAAAGCGGCTTGTGAATGCCTACCCGCAGCTTGAAGTCATTAAGCGATCCGTTTGCATTGAAGGTGCGCGCAGGGCCTTGGCCCATGCGAAAGTGCACTGGGCGAAGATGGATGCCGAGAAGCTGGTGACGGAGGGGCCGCCGAAGGGCAAGGAGCATCGCCACCCCGAACAGTATTATGACAATGTTCTGAAGGGTGCCCGCCTTGTGGTGGAGGAATGTGCTAAGGATGTAATATTTGAATGAATGTACTCATGTCACCCTGTAATATGAAAACGAGTTCATGTGCGATGTATAACGCTTGTTGATTTAAAATATTACCTGCTATGCGGCTGTTTATAAAATCTGAGAGTTGGCCAGTCGTCGGCTTCTGCCCCCATGTAACTAGTACTGGGGTGTTTGGGATATAAACACTCTTTATCTAAGTTTTTGGTCCTTTTAAGGAGGTGTTTAGCGCAGCGAACAAGGCAATCGGACTATACTGCTTTATCACTCTCACTTGGCCATAGAAGTCTACAATTTTAAATTTTGACGAAGCCCCTAGTATTTGGAAGGCCGACCTTGGGGCGCTATACTCGCCTAAATCGGACAAGGCCGATTCCTCGCCTAAAGCGGAAAAAATCTTTAAGGATTTGAGACCTCTCGAACAGCGACCAGCTCTCGCCTCATCATGACAGTCAGTTTTCGGCTTTCTCTACTGAGGTGCTCGTCCAGGAGAACCGAGACACAATCGCAGTAGTTATCCCTGTGCTACCTTAGCCAATATAGCGGAACGTAAGATACCAAAACATGGGAGCCGGGCAAACCCAACTATTGACCCAAGACATGATTCGGAGCTGATGCATATAATGCTATAAGTTCAGGGTGTCGCACTGTCGAAAGTGTTCGGACTTTTCCTATCGTGTTATGGGGTACACTGAAGCCCCTGGCGAGCCGGACGTACCAAAATGTACGTGTGCAATTTGCAATAAATAAACAGTAAAGGAAAAGAATAAAGAAATGTAATAGTAAGCAGACACTATACATTATTTTCCACAGTTATTTAAATAATATGTCAAAGTGTATGTATACAAGTAGTGCGATAAGCAAAATAGGACTATTTGACATGTCCTGGCCAAGGGTAAGCTTCACGTGGGTATGTAAAATAGGTATAACAATCGTTATCAGAGACCACCTGGGGATTCCCTTGTACGCCAAAGCTTCTTGTCTCCTTGGTGTTTCAATCCCGTTATATGTTCGATAGTCGGACTATCGAGAGGGCCTCCCGAAAATAGGGACCTAAAAAGAAAATGTGTGAAGATATACGGATCCTAGGGCGGTTGAGCCGCATTTTGGACCGTGTCATAGCCGTGCCTCCACCTATGCCCATGGTATTGTGAGTGCGTAATTATGTACACGCGGCACAAATTTTGCCGCTTGACTGGGACTAGGACGGAGGCCGAATTGCTAGGCGAGCTCTGGACGTGCCGGACGATCCTGTTGCAGGGTACTCCAGACTTGCTTGACGGTGTCCGGGTTCTTTATCGCTGAATTGGCGGTCTTCCTAAGAAGGCTGCTTTGTACTTCTGTCACGAGGGCCGCAGTGTGCTCCTCCATACGGAGCGAGCGCTTTGTGTTTCCATTTACTATTATAACCCCGCGAGGTCCCGGCATTTTGAGCTTGAGGTATGCATAGTGCGGTACCGCATTGAATCTGGCAAATGCGGTTCGTTCGAGCAGTGCATGATAGCCACTGCGGAAGGGGACGATATCGAAGATTAACTCCTCACTTCGGAAGTTGTCCGGAGATCCGAAGACAACTTCCAGTGTGATTGAGCCCATGCAACAGGCCTCTACACCTGGTATGACACCTTTAAAGGTGGTTTTTGTGGGCTTGATCCTTGAGGGGTCGATGCCCATTTTGCGCACTGTATCCTGATAGAGCGGGTTCAGGCTGATGCCATCGTCCATAAGGACTCGTGTGAGATGGAATCCGTCAATGATGGGGTCGAGGACCAATGCGGCCGAACCGCCGTGACGGATACTGGTAGGATGGTCCCTGCGATCGAAAGTGATCGGACAAGAAGACCATGGGTTGAACTTTGGGGCGACTGGCTCCATCGCATAGACATCCCTTAGTGCATGCTTCCGTTCCCATTTGGGAATATGGGTTGTGTATATCATATTCACCTTTTTCATCTGGGGAGGAAATTTCTTCTGTCCTCCTGTGTTCGGCGGCCGGGGCTCCTCATCGTCATCGCTATGTAGCCCATTTTCCTTCTTTTCGGCATTCAACTTGCCGGCCTGTTTGAACACCCAACATTCTCTGTTGGTGTGGTTGGCTGGTTTATCAGGGGTGCCGTGAATTTGACACGAGCGATCGAGTATGCGGTCGAGACTGGACGGACCCGGATTGTTTCTTTTAAATGGATTTTTCCGCTGACCGAATTTAGAGCCACTGAATCCGGCATTGACTGTCATGTCTTTGGTATTGTCGCCATTGTTGCGACGCTTGTGTCTATTGCGTCGTGGCTTGCCGTTGCTATCTCTGGCATCTGAAGTGCCAAGATTTCTTGATGTGTTGTTGCTACCAGCCAGCCAGCTATCCTCGCCCGCACAAAAGCGGGTCATGAGTGTCGTGAGGGCTGCCATGGACATCGTCTTTTCTTGGCCGAGGTGTCGAGCGAGCCACTCGTCGCGCATGTTATGCTTAAAGGCCGCTAGGGCTTCGGCATCCGGGCAGTCGATGATTTGGTTCTTTTTAGTTAGGAACCGAGTCCAAAATTTCCTGGCTGACTCTCCGGGCTGTTGGGTTATGTGACTTAAGTCATCAGCATCCGGTGGTCGCACATAAGTGCCCTGGAAGTTGTCAAGGAATGCGTCTTCCAGGTTCTCCCAACTGCCAATGGAGTTTGCCGGCAAGCTATTCAGCCAATGCCGAGCCGGTCCTTTGAGATTAAGTGGGAGGTACTTGATGGCATGTAGATCATCACCGCAGGCCATGTGAATGTGGAGAAGGAAATCTTCAATCCATACCGCGGGGTCTGTTGTGCCATCATATGATTCAATGTTCACGGGTTTAAACCCTTTTGGGAATTCATGATCCATTACATCATCAATGAAGCATAGGGGGTGTGTGGCGCCTCTATGCCGGGCTACATCACGAAGCAGTTCAAATGAGTCTGGTCTGCTGTATTCGGCCCGGTCGGATTTGTTTTTAGTATATCCGGGGCGACGGTCATCTTCACGCGTTGGGGCGCGCCCTCGTGATCCGTGGATCGATCTTGACTGTCATGCTTTGTTTTCCAATACGTCTCGCAGTTCCTGTGTGTAGCCCCGGGCCTTAGTGTTTTTGTTAGGTTGGCGGCGGGGTGCGGACTGGTGTTCAGGCTGATACACCGCTTTGTCTCGACCACGAGGTGGCCGGTCAGCCACATCGTGCGCTGGTAGTTTGGGCTTTAATGCCTCCTCCTCGAGTTGAGGTAGCAACCTGCGCTTTGGGTAAGTTTTGGTTGGGCGCTCGAGTCCATATTCCTCGGCTGCTAGGACCTCGGTCCATCTATCAGTTAGCAGATCTTGATCAGCTTGAAGCTGCTGCTACTTCTTCATTAGGCTTTTTGCAGTGGCTATAAGTCGGCGCTTGAAGCGCTCCTGCTCGATGGGATCCTCAGGCACGATGAATTCTTCGTCGCCAAGGCTCACTTCGTCTTTGGAGAGGGGCATATAATTGTCATCCTCTGATTCTCCATCTGTTGCCTGTTCCTTGGGGCTAGCTTGCCCATCCTCCCGCTTGGTCTGCTCGAAGCCTGGCTGGGCGGGATTGTTTTCGTCTTCGGCACCATCCGGATTGCTATCGTCACTTGTGCCGGTATCGCTATTTTTGCTTTGGCGGGGCTTGGAGCGGTGCCGATGACGCCGGTGCTTAGATTGCTTCTCCAAGGGATTATCCTCCGTTGCCTCATCGCCATTGCTTTCTTTGGGGGTGTCCACCATATATATATATATATATATATATATATATATATATATATATATATATATATAATATGATGAGGTGGATGTCCAGCGCCCTGTGGGCGGTGGTTCCTGTTCTTCTCCTACATCGTCGTCCATACCATCGATGTCTTCGGAGTTGAAGTCGAGCACGTTGGTTAAGTCATCGACAATGGCTATTAAGTGGGTGGTGGGTGGGGAACGAATTTCTTCGTCGTCCGCTTTCCACTCCAGCCGGACATAGTTCAGCCAAGAGTCTCCTGACAAAGAGAGAGACCTCAATTAATTTAGCACATCGCCCAAGGGCGAGTGTTGAAAGATATCCACGGAGGTAAACTCCATGATCGGTGCACAATCAGATCTGATAGGCACGGACGTACGTGGTTCGGAGCCTGTGGCTGGAGACGAGTCCGAGGGTCAGATGACACAGATTTCTTTGGATGTGAAGTCTGTGTTCGGCTCTAGCGCCGATGAGTGTGCGGCCTCCGTGGCGGGGTCCATCCACCCGTCCTCGGATGGCACGATCTGCTCCAGATTAATGGCCGCGGCAGCCGCAGGCGTGATCTCCCAAACACTGTCCGATGGCAGATCTAAGTCATGCTCGTCGTGACTGTTCGGCGCACCTGACATGGGCTCGAATCCGTCGAAGATCAAGTCTCTGCGGATGTCGGCAGTATAGTTCAAGCTTCCAAACCTAACCTGATGGCCAGGGGCGTAGCTATCGATCTGCTCCAGATGGCCAAGCGGGTTGGCCCGCAGTACGAAGCCGCCGAATACGAAGATCTGTCCAGGGAGGAAAACCTCACCCCGGATCGCATCGTTGAAGATGATCGAAGAAGCCATCAAGCCTTATCGTGACGGCACAGTGGAACTCTCAATGAAAGCACCAATGTCGGTGTCAAAACCGGCGGATCTCGGGTAGGGGGTCCCGAACTGTGCGTATAATGCTAATGGTAACAGGAGGCAGGGACACGATGTTTACCCAGGTTTGGGCCCTCTCGATGGAGGTAATACCCTACTTCCTGCTTGATTGATCTTGATGATATGAGTATTACAAGAGTTGATCTACCACGAGATCGTAGAGGCTAAACCCTAAAAGCTAGCCTATGATTAGGATTGTTGTTGTCCTATGGACTAAACCCTCCGGTTTATATAGACACCGGAGGGGCTAGGGTTACACAGAGTCGGTTACAGAGAAGGAGATCTACATATCCAAATTTCCAAGCTTGCCTTCCACGCAAAGGAGAGTCCCACCCGGACACGGGACGAATCTTCAATCTTGTATCTTCATAGTCCAACAGTTCGGGCAAAGTATATAGTCCGGCTGTCCCAGGACCCCCTAATCTAGGACTCCCTCATGGCCCAACAGATTAAGGGGCCACAAACGGGCCGACTGTATCCATGGGCTGAATTTGGCCCACAAGCAGAAAAGGCCAGTAACGGGTCGTAAGTAACCGAATGTTGGAAATGAGCCCAAGAATAAATGGGCCCTGAGAAGGCCGAAAGGTAACACGGGCTAGAAACGACCCAGTGTAATAATGGCCCGCTAATGGGTATAAAGCGATACACTGTTCATTATAGGCCGGTTTCACCATGGGCCAGGAGTTACAAAGGGACTCGTATGGGCCGAAAGACGTCATGGGACATACATGGGCCGGAAGTTACAACGGGCTCAAATCATATTGGACGGCCTAGATGACGCTACTGGGCCTAATACCGTTAGGCCGTAATGGGTCGTGAGTTACCGGGTTGTAAATGGGCTATATGCGAACATGCCGTTAACAGGCTTTCCGTGGGCCGGGCCGCCACCTTTTGACAAAGTCAAACGGGCCGGCCTTTTCATGGGAATGGGCCTCTGTTGGGCCGTGCCACGTGTCGACGTATCATAGGCGCCTTGTGTACAATGAGTGGATGACATCTGTCCCAACGGTGAGCCGACATGTGTTTCCTCCGGCCAATAATGATTTTACATGTGGAAAATCCCCATTGGTCGGGGCTCTTAACGGGTTATCAGATCCAAAACCGGACCCGATAGCTTAACGGCATTTCGTTACGGTGGATGCCACGTGTCGGTCACCCTTGACGAAAGCACTTCTGTGACGCGCGATTTATCATCATGGAAGTGGACACTTCCGTGATGATAATTTTGGTAATGTCATGGAACACTTCTATGACAGCACAGGTATGACTATCTTGATTTTGTCATAGAATCTTCATGGATGTACATGCATGACAAAAAACGCGACCTACTGTGACAAACACATATCATCACGGAAGTTCATTTTTTTGTAGTGGCGACAGAGAATCGGTCAAGCCATCTCAGCGAGACCGATTGCAATTCTTGGTGATACCGAAATAATTGCAATAAGCAATAGAGAATTGGGAAGGCCATCTTGGTGAAACCAGATCCATATCGGTGTGACTGAACTTTTAGGGTTTTGGCTATGGCTATGTCAGTACGAACTCGGTGGCTCCGGATAGGAAATATCGGTGGGGCCGAGTTGGGAATTAGGGTTTTGACATATTTGGATGGATAAAGTGGCTGAGGGTTTTGGAGAAATATCACAAAGCACTTTGAGCAAGTAGACCATTAAGAAACACCTCATCCCCTTTTAATAGTATTGGTTTCCTTATGGATGCAATGTGATCTTGGATCACTTAAACAAAAATGAAGAGTCTTGAGCTTTTGCCAATCTTTGTCCTTAGTATTTTGAGGGGTCCACATCTCTATTCCATGCCATGTCAAACATTGAACATCCTGAAATATTTATCTTGAATGAATATTAGTTCAATGAGATATATGTTGTTATGAATTACCAAAACCACCCGGGGATTAGTTGCACTTTCACACATACAATAGGCTAGTTGTGAATCCAAATGATTGACTTTCACACATCAGCATACACTCAAATTATCTAAAAGAAAATTTGTTCTTTTCGTACAAGTCACATGCTCCATCCGCCCTTTGGACTGCTCTTCTCTTCATGCTTCCCCTTCAATCACTCGCCATATAAATAACACCTAAAAACAAAAAAAACACTTATGAATTATACTGGCATGCAAAGCATTGGATAGTGTGAAGCATAGCAGTGCCACTAACTAAGATGGCACTCTCATATATTTAAAACCAAAAATATATTATAAACTTTGTATTCAAGAGATATGGTCGACAATGGTCTACTATAAACCCATATATGATTTATGAAAAGTTTCTTTTTTGTGAACTATAATGTCTCTAAAAGACAGGTCAAATGGTTAAAACTGACATGTAAACAATAAACACAATCTATGTGTATCTTGCATAATTGGCAGTGGCCTCGCCCTATTTCTTGCAAGACTGACCTCACGGCGGCTATCACTTGTAGCCTGTCTTGGAGGCACGACATGAAGGTCGCCAAGCATCTGCCACTGCCAGTGTTTCTACTCACACCATCAGTAGTTCATGTATGCACCAATTAGGTAATTCCAATTTTCATTCGGATGTATACTCTTCAAAGCAAATGGGCTACATGGTGGCCTAGATAGAGTTCTGCAGGCTAAGACAACCCGAGTTAGCAAATATAAAAACTAAGCATACCCTGCAGTTCTAAAGATCCAAATACAACTGCATAGACAAAGTTTTACTCTGAAAGTTCACAGAGAAAATTTAACATCAGTTAAGGTGCCCCTTTCATTGTGCATGAACTCATACACAAGTATGTTCTTCTTGTCTTATTGACTATAACCAGGGAAGGTTACGAAGTTCCAATGATGCATTCTAGAAAGCAATGATACCTTCAACAAGTAGACCTTTATAGCAGACTACATGTAAGCCAACCAAGTGATCAAGACACCATCGGTAAGAAACAAATGCATGAGCATCATGCAAGGATGCAATCATATCATGATATGGTTTTTCATTAGACCATTACATCAGTCCACAAGAGGGATATGCAGAGACATGATATGCAAAGGAAAATTCAAAAGGCAAACATCAGGAACTGAAATTTTAGAAACATAAAGAAGGATTACTACTAATCTAAGATAGACCAAGTATATTTGAGAAAACAGTTGCCACACGCTCAAAACACATTAATAGGTCATCAGATTAAGGAAAAACTGGCATGGTCGAACATATCAGGATCTTTTTCCACAATAGGGCCTCGGTCTACCAAGCCATACTATAAAAGCAGAAACAAGTAAACACTTGAGAAGGTGCACATAAATTTAACTCCTTGGCATATAACATAAGTTCACCACCTAACAACAGGAGCCTACACCAGTAAACAATTATAGAAGATATTATGTATGCATAAATGATGATATATAACCCTATTCAATTATTTCATTTGATGTAATGCTAAGAAGCGCACATGGAGTTGTCTGTTTCTTTTCTAAGAGCAAATAACACCAGGATCATCTTTAGTAAGAAGTGCACACAACAATCATGCCTCAGTTGATAAATAATAAAGGAGTACTCAGAATATTTAAAAAACATGACTCAAAGAGCATCGTATTGTCTTTTTTAAACATAAATCAAGCAAAACAAGGGGTCTTTAACCTGGCCCGCAAAAACTGCACTATAATTCTTGAGATGGATTGAAAGAAGGAGACTAACCTGCAACCAAATAAGAGGATGACATAATTGCTAGTGAGGGCTGAGACGAAAACTAAGTGGCGCTCTTACCTACCCCTATTATGTACATATCGGAAAATGTGTCCAACCAGGAGTGTTGGGGATATAACTATTGGTATGACCCGCCCAGGAGGGGCCGGGTTATACTTACAAATATTCTTGAGCCCAAGACCAAGGATAGAGATGGCGATTCAGTTAAGGGCCCAAAGTCCAGAGGCAACTTAAGGCCTGTAGTGATAAACCGCCATATGTGCGTGACTTGTATTGTAAGGCAAGAATAGTTAAAAGACCGAGCCGGACACTGTTTATGAGCCGGTCGGGAGTCTGTAAGCCGCTGGGCATCAACCTCTGTATATAAAGGGATGACCCGGCGGCGGTTCAGGACAGATAACATCAACTCGAGAGCTAGGTCAAGCGATTCGCTCCCTAGTTATCGAGACATAAGCAATCCCACTCAAAACTGGATCGTAGGCTTTTACCTTCACCGTAAGGGGCCGAACCAGTATAAACCTCGTGTCCTTTGTCCCGATTAACCCCTTTAAGCTTCCTAGTTGCGATGGCTCCACGACTAAGTCCTTTCACTAGGACATCTGTCGTGACAATTCCACGACAGTTGGCGCCCACCATGGGGCCAGCGCACGGTCGATTTGAGTTCTTGAAGGGCAGCTTTGAAGGGCTCAAGGGATACGCTGTGGGCCGGATGACTAAGAGTCATCGCGGCAAACTCTACATCGACGACACACGTTGGGGCCCCGATGTCGGCTCAATTGAGTACGGGTACCGGGTCCCCTTTGGAGGAATTCACGTCTTCATCGGCAAGATTGGCGAGCCGGGCCCTGAGCCGGACATCTGCACCGACCTCGTTGAGATGGCTCAGCGTGCGAGACCTGCCTAGGCTCTGCCTGCTGTGAAGCGTGCCTTCGTGGGATGCATCCACGGAGGGTTCTCTGAAGGATCTACATCTGGCGGTGAGACGGCCATCTATTCTAATGGTGAGTCGTCCACAGGCGAGACAGATTTGTTGTATCAACTGCAAGACGGCGGGCTCGGGGGCTGTTCCGACGGAAGCAATATTCTGGATTTCCTTGAGCCACCGAGCAGGGTCGGAATCTTCATGGCTTGCACGCAACCTATTCAAGACTCCACAACTGCGGCAGCAATAACCTCCGGATCAGTAGCAGCCGGGGCAGGAGGCCCTATGCGCTCGCCGGCTCAGGTGCTGTTGGATCTTACGGACAAGATGACCGCTCTGTTAACCACCGTGGTCAACCCGGTGGATCAAGCTCAACATAATGCGGAAGTGGCGCAGTTAAATCTGGATATAGTGCAGGCTAAGGAGGAGCTGCAGCAGAAGATGTCAGGATGACCGCAGAGCGGGCGGCTCTAGACGCCCAGGCTCAACGGATTCAGGCGTAGACTTTCCGGCTCACTCAAGATCAGAACGCGTCTAATGAGGTCATGAGGAGAAGATACCAGAAGACTCAGTCTCGGCTCCCTTCGGTTTATGATCCTCGAAACCTCTTCCACACACCCGGTGCAGGGCCCAGTAACCCGCTGGAGATAGACCGGGTTGCGACACCCGGGGTGGGGACGCCGGTTCAACCTCAGGTGATGGGGCCTCCCCGCATGAATACTGCTCCACCTCAGTATATACCAACGCCACCGGGTCATTATTCTAACCCGTTGGAGAACATGATCGCGGCGGCGGCACGACTGGCGGCTCTCCCGATGGATGGTGACTCTCCGGCAGCGGTTGAAACCCTCCGGGTCAGAGAAGTTCTTCAGAGGGCCTTAGCACAGCAAGAGGCGTACTCATATAGCCGGTACAGGATTCATTCAACCCCTCGTCCGAGCCGAAGCCCGAGTTATAGCAGGCACATGGACTCGGCGGCCGTTTCAAGCAACGTCCGACATCGTAACCAGCCAGGCGGGCATGAGCCGGCGAGCAATGGAGCCTTTAACTTGGGGGATCAAGACAGAATACGTCAAGAGGCTGAGCAAGCGTCTCAGTAGGCGGTTGAGCAGGCGGCTCAGCTGACGGCTTACCAGCCTTACCCGGTTTATCCGATGACTTCTATTAAGGCAGGCGTGGCCACCAGGACCGGAGGTGTCCCCTGTCTGGTGTCGGCTCTGCGTAATGAGCGTTTGCCCAAGGATTTCAAGGGACCTAGGAAGGTGCCTAATTATACGACCGACTTACAGCCCGGGGCATGGATTGAAAGTTACGAGATGTCTATGGAATTACTGGAGGTCAGTGATGCTGCGATGGCCAAGTACTTCACCATGATGTTGGATGGGACCGCCCGCACTTGGTTGAAAAGCATGCCGCCTAATTCAATCAGTTCATGGGCAGAGTTAAAAGCATGGTTCATTCAGAACTTTAAGGATACATGCAAGCAGCCCATGTCAATTGTGGATTTGACGAGTTGCAAGCAGGAGGAGGGCGACTCCACGACCCATTGGGTGCACCGGCTTAAAGCCATAATACATTCGTCTGATAAGATGGATGCTGGCTTTACAGTCTTAATGTTGGAGAAAAATTGCCGTTTTTTGCCTCTAAAGATGAAGCTAGGACGGCTCAAGCGCGATTGTAATGATATGTGTACACTGATGGCGGCTCTTGTCAAGTACGCCGACTCTGATAGTACCAAGGATCCCGAGTCTGATGATGAAAAGACAGGGAAGGGAAAGAAGAATGGCAACGGCAAGGGCCCTCAGCATAACCCGGTATCTCAAGGAGGTAATAAACGTAAGGCTGATGGTAGTTTGGAGTTTGTGGCTAACACTAATGCGCAGGGCAACAACCAACGATGAAAGGGGAGACCACCTCCCCGGTCTGGCGGGTCAGGCCCCACGCTTGAGCAGTTACTGAATGAGCCCTATCCAAGACACGACACTCAACAGAAGCCGGCTACCCATCTATGGAAGGGCTGTACGATCATGAAGGCTTTCAAGAATTCCAACATGTTCGACGGTAATAATGGGCAGGGCGGTGGCTCAGGTGGTGGCGGTTTTCATGGCCCGGGCGGCGGTTCAAATTCCAACTTTCAAAATTCTCAGGGTAACCAAGGTGGTTATAACCAGCAATCCGGCCAGGGTGGTCAGCAGCAACAATAACAACAGCAGGGTGGATACCAGAGCCATCCAAAGCAGCTGAATACTGGACAATATCATGTGTTCACCACCAGTTTGTGCAAACGAGACCAGAAGCTTCATAAGAGGGATGTGAACGCTGTTGAGCCGGCAGTTCCTTGTTATTCGAGATGGTCTGAGCAGGCTATTCTATGGAGTAGGGAAGATCACCCTCCCCGGGTTGATAATATAGGTCACTTGGCCTTTGTGGTGGCCCCTCAGGTTGGTGGATATAAGTTCACTAAAGTGCTCATGGATGGGGGCAGCACCATCAACATCCTCTATTATGAGACCTTCCGTCGCATGGGATTAATTGATAAAAACCTTAAGCAGTCCAACAATGGTTTCCATGGCGTAGTGCCTGGTAAGTCGGCGTATCCGGTTGGCAAGATTGAGCTGGAGGTAGCCTTTGGAGATGAGTATGACTCCAGGGCCGAGAAATTGACTTTTGCGGTGGTCAAGATCATAAGCCAGTATCATGCTCTGTTTGGGCGGATGGCTTATGCCAAGTTCATGGAACGACCGTGTTATGTGTATTTACAGCTCAAGATGTCGGGTCATAAGGGTACCATCACAGTGCACGGGAGCCGGAACATAGCCTTAGAATGTGAGGAGGGCTACGCAGCTTATGACGTCTTTGAAAAAGCCAACCACAGAGCATGAGCCAGTCATGAAGTTTAAGTCGGTCGATCATACTAAGCTTGTTGACTTTGTTCCAGGCGACTCATCCAAGCAGTTCAGTATCAATGCTAATCTGGAACCCAAATAGGAAAGCACGCTCATTGAGTTCATCTGTGAGAACCGAGACATCTTTGCATGGAAACCTTCTGACATGTCGGGTGTACTGAGAGAACTCGCTGAGCACACTCTTAATATTGATCCAAAGTTTAAGCCGGTCAAGCAGTTTCTTCGGTGGTTCAATGAGGAGAGGCGAAAAGTCATTGGTGAGGAAGTAGCCCGGCTCTTGGCGGCTGGGTTCATCGTTGAAGTTTTTTATCCAGAGTGGTTGGCTAACCCGGTGCTCGTGCTCAAGAAGAACGGCACTTGGCGCATGTGTGTGGATTATATGGATTTAAACAAGGCTTGTCCGGTTGATCCTTTTGCTCTCCCTCGTTTGATCAAATTATTGATGCTACGGTGGGTTGTGAGCGCTTGAGCTTTTGGATGCTTACTCTGGTTATCATCAGATCAAGATGGTAGTTAAGGACCAGGAGAAGACGGCGTTCATTACTCCGTTTGGAGCCTTCTGCTACGTATCTATGCCTTTCGGGCTCAAGAGTGCCCAGGCGACTTACCAGCGGTATGTGCAGAATTGTCTTCATAATCAAATTGGGCGCAATGTTCATGCTTATGTGGAGGATATTGTGGTGCAATCCAGAGAGAAGGAGACCTTGATAGATGATCTGAAGGAGACCTTTGACAATCTTCAGGTCTACAAGATGATGCTTAACCTGGCCAAGTGTGTTTTTGGCGTGCTTGCAGTCAAGCTTTTGGGTTTCCTAGTTTCTAACAGGGGCATCGAGGCTAACCCGGAGAAGATCAAGGCAATTACCTCTCTGGCTAAACTGGCGTGTATCAATGATGTTCAGCGTCTAGCGGGTTGTATCGCTGGTTTAAGCCGGTTCATAAGCCGGTTAGGTGAGAAGACCATACCATTGTATCAAATGATGAAGAAGACAGATGACTTCATCTGGAGTGACGCTGCCAACGTTGCCTTTGAAGATTTGAAGAGACAGTTGGCTGAGCCGCCGGTTCTTGCTGCTCCCATTGATAAGGAGCCATTATTGTTATATGTGGCTGCTAACACACATGCTGTCAGCGTGGCCATCATGGTGGAGCACAAGGAGGCTGGCAAGGAACATCCGGTTCAGCGGCCGGTTTACTACATCAGTGAAGTACTTATTGAGTCCAAGCAACAGTATCCACATTGGTAGAAGCTCGTTTATGGGGTGTTCATGGCAAGCCGGAATCTTAAGCAATATTTCCTAGGCCACCCTATCACTGTGGTTAGTTCTTCTCCTTTAGGAGATATCATTCAAAACAGAGAGGCTACAGGACGAGTTGCCAAGTGGGCCATTGAACTTGGGCCTCATGGTTTGAAGTATGTGCCACGCACTGCTATCAAGTCTCAAGCACTGGTCGATTTCATCAACGATTGGACAGAGCTGCAGATGCCTGAAGAAAAGCCGGATAATACATATTGGACTATTCACTTTGACGGGTCCAGGCATCTGGAGGGCTCGGGGGCTGGAGTTGTTTTAACTTCCCCTCGAGGTGACAAATTTTGTTATGTGCTACGGTTGATGTTTCCCTGTACTAACAATGCAGCTGAGTATGAGGCCTTACTCCACGGTCTTCGGATGGCTAAGGAGATGAGCTTAAGCCGGGTAAGGTGCTTTGGCGACTCAGATTTGGTGGCTCAACAAGTATCAGGCAAGTGGGATTCCAAGTATCCTCTCATGGCGGCTTATCGCCGTGAAGTTGATGCCATTGCTGGACATTTTAAGGGTTACCAAGTGGAGCACATTGACCACAGAAAGAACGAGGCGGTTGATGCCTTAAGCCGGCTGGGCTCTCAGCATAAGCCAGTGCCGCCTAATACTTTCTTGGATATTCTGGATAACCCTTCTGTCAAGTTACCTACAGAGGAAGACTTGGTTGTTCCTGACCCAGAAGCACAATTGGTGGCGGCTCTTCACGTCATCCAAGATCGGACAGTGCCATATTTTCCTTACATGACCTGGGGCGAGTTGCCTGAGGATGAAACCTTGGCCAGGCAGATAACCCGGCGGTCTAAGTCAATGACAATTGCCAATTGCGAGTTGCATCATCGCAGTGTTACAGGGGCGTTTCAGCGTTGTGTCTCCCCTGAAGAAGGCCAAGAAATTCTATGTGAGATTCATGAAGGGGATTGCGGCCATCATGCCGGGTCAAAGCCCCATGTGGCCAACGCGTTCCATCATGGATTCTATTGGCTAGTGGCTCATCCTGATGAAGAGGACCTGGTCAGTAAATGTGACGGTTGTCAGAAGTTCTCAAGATGGGCTCACGTACCGGCTCAAGAGTTGAGGATGATTCTGATTACTTGGCCGTTTGCAGTCTGGGGGCTTGACATGGTTGGGCCTTTCAAAAGGTCCAAAGATAAAAAGACCCACTGTCGGTGTCAAAACCGGCGGATCTCGGGTAGGGGGTCCCGAACTGTGCGTCTAGGCGGATGGTAACAGGAGACAAGGGACACGATGTTTTACCCAGGTTCGGGCCCTCTTGATGGAGGTAAAGCCCTACGTCCTGCTTGATTAATATTGATGATCTGTGTTACAAGAGTAGATCTACCACGAGATCAAGGAGGCTAAACCCTAGAAGCTAGCCTATGGTATGATTGTTGTTCGTCCTACGGACTAAAGCCATCCGGTTTATATAGACACCGGAGAGGGCTAGGGTTACACAGAGTCGGTTACAATGGTAGGAGATCTACATATCCGTATCGCCAAGCTTGCCTTCCACGCCAAGGAAAGTCCCATCCGGACACGGGACGAAGTCTTCAATCTTGTATCTTCATAGTCTTGGAGTCCGGCCGATGATGATAGTTCGGCTATCCGGACACCCCCTAGTCCAGGACTCCCTCAGTAGCCCCTGAACCAGGCTTCAATGACGACGAGTCCGGCGTGCATATTGTCTTCGGCATTGCAAGGCGGGTTCCTCCTCCGAATAATTTATAGAAGATTGTGAACACCAGGATAGTGTCCGGCTCTGCAAAATAAATTCCACGTACCACCGTAGAGAAAATAATATTACACAAGTTCAATCTGCTGACGTATTTGGTGGCGTGACGTCACACCACTACCAAGCCTTTACTAGAATTGTTTTTATTGTACCACCTCAGCGTGTTTAGCGAAGCGGTTTCCTTGGCACGTCTTGTCGAGGCAAAGATCGTGTTCCCCTTATTCCGGGATTCTCATAAATACGGACGTGGGTAACCCAACCGCGCTCGTTGCCACGCCCCCTCCATCGAAGGCGGGTTCCAAACGGTCACGGGGACGGCTCTTGGTATTCTTCCTCTTTATAATGAGACCAAGGCCCGTTCTTTTTCTTCAATCCTCAATTGAATCCGCCTCTTGCCCCAAGTTCCAACACCCAGGGCTCCAGATTCGGGTACTTTCGACCTTTGACAATGTCCGGCTCCGACCTACGAGGCTGGTGGATGCCCTCTTCCGTCACGGAAGAGGACGTGCTAAAGCTGAGAGACGCCAGGTACTTGACCTACGAGATTTCGCATAGGTTTCCTGCCCGAGGGCAAGTTATTCCTACTCCCGAGCCCGGCGAGAGCGTCGTGTTCATGTCTCACCTCCGTCGGGGTTTAGGCTTCCCGATGGATCCCTTCGTGAGGGGGCTCATGTTTTAGTATGGGCTGGAATTCCATGACTTGGCTCCGGAGTCCATCCTCCACATCTCATCATTCATTGTCGTCTGCGAAACCTTCCTCCGCACTACCCCTCACTTCGGCTTGTGGCTCAAAACCTTCAACGTGGAGCCGAAGATGATTGAGGGGCGTCAGGCAGAGTGCGGCGGGGCGGTTATAAGCAAGAGGGCTGATGCTCCATGGCCCGAGGGCTCTTTTCAGGAGGAGCTCGACTTGTGGCAACAGGAGTGGTTCTATTTCACCGTTCCCAGGGGCAGCAAGCAGAGGCCGCCGCCCGTCTTCCGCTCAGGCCCTCCACAACGGCTGACGTCATGGGTCAACAAGGGGCTTAACTGGGGGGCCGTCCAAAGACGTGCCCCTATTGCAGGACCGGATTCGAGGCCTCCAAGAAAGGGAGATTAATCTGGTCATAGTGGCACAAGTTATGCTGATTCGGCACCTTCTGCCCTGCAAACGTCGACCCCTCCGCCTATGGGAATTTAATCCAGAGGGGCCACGAGCTCTCCAACACTTCATGGGTTTGACACCCGCGGAGATGTACCAACTATTCTTCGGATCGCAAGAGATGCGTCCGGATTTGACCGAGGACGCTGGCCTAAGCTGCAATCGCCCGGATACTCAAGTAAGTAGCCCCGTGTCCGGACACATCGTCCGTTTATTTATCATGGGTTTGCCTTTTAACTAGCTATCCCTTGGACAGGAGTGGATAGCGCAAGCAAAACTGATACGGTGTCCGGCCCCCCTCCCTGAGACCACGCCGGATCCCGTGTTAATCAAAATGTTGGAGGTTGCACCTTCGGAGGAGGGCGAAGGGGGGTACAGGGAAACTACCACCTCTGCCAAGGAGGATTTCAGTAAGGGGGGAATCGAGAGTCCCTCCTTCCAGGGGGAGAAGAGGACCGCTTCCGAAGACCCGGAGGCCAAGGCCTCAAAGCGGGGAAAGAAATCTGCACCGGAAGGTCCTATGCCGGGAAGAGCCCCGGCCGTACTATCTCCTTAGAGGAATCAGCCCTCCAGTGAGCCGTAAGTAAAAAGGGGGGATTTTGTAATAGGTGACACCCCTGCTTTATTTCTAAGGGTAACCGAAGTTTTCACCTTGTAGTTCGGATCTCAGCCCATCTCAGCAGAGCTCATCTTCGGGGGACCTTCATCCGGAGATGATGGAGAGCGAAACGCCTCCATCTTCCGCCCCGTCGGGCGGGGCAGACGACCCTGAGGTGTCGTCACGGAGGGTCTCCCCGAGTCTGGCGGGGCCGGAGAGTTCGGCACCCATTGGAGTACGGCCCGTGGAGCTGCAGGATTTGCTCAAGAGGGTGTCTATCTCAGAAGATCACCGCACATTAATGAGTATGGTGATTGAGAGGATCTCATCCGCCAAGAGCGGGTTGTATGAGGCCGTCGGAAGTTTGCTGACGGGGTTTGAGGTACGCAAAAAATGACATACCTTTTGACAGTTTTGCACATGGAGTGCGCCCTGTATAGATAGTAGCCCCTGAGACTTGGTATGATGTTGAAAGCGACAGCGTGCCAAGGATCGTAATCTCAGTTATAGAATGTCGCCTTTCCTATGCAGGTGGCGGAACGTTCGGTGGCCAGCCGGACTGATGGAGTTGCCGAACTGAAGAGGCAACTCGATGTTGCGGATGCGGACATTGCGCTGGTCAATAAACGACTTAACGAGTCGCAAGGTAGGTGGTTGCTCCGCGGTTGCCTAGTAAGGGAGCTGATGCCCGTTCCTTACAATTTGTATGCTTGATGCAGATGGTGCCACTGCTGTGGAAGACCTTCGAGCAGAGCTTGCTCGAGCCAAGGAGCAAGCCAGGAAAAGTGATGCGGCTGCCTCGAAGGCAGCGGAAGAGCTAAAAGCCGAAAAGGCTGCTCACTGCCGAAGCAGGGAAGAGATGGCCGGAATGGCCTTGAAATTAAAAGATGCTACCGACCGCTGTGAAGTTCTTGAAGGAGAACGCCGAGTGGAGCAAGAGGGCCTGAAGAAGGCCGCCGCCAAAGTCAAGGATGCCCGGAGTGCGATGCGGGCTATGAAGGAGGAACTGCGTCAAGCCGGAGACATTGCGGCTGGAAAGCCCTTTCTCCTGCATAGGAATTTCACGGATTCGAAGTATGCTCAGTTGGGCCAATTATGTGGTGTGGAGGATCCTTATCTAGATTTGGCGGCGAGTGCGGCGGACGCAGTCGTGCACTTCCGAAGCCAGAAGGATCACGAAATGGAAGAGCTTTTCTGGTCTCAATTCCATAGTCCGGAGCGTCCACTTCCGTTGACTGATCAGTTGGCTGAGTGGGCTGAGCTGAATAGATTGTCCGAACTTGCCATGACGGATGTGGTCGCTCATCTGTGGCCGGAAAGGACCAAGCCTGAGAGTTATTTTGGCTTGTTGCAGCAATTCCTTGGGGCGGTGCCGCATATCAAGGCGATGAAGCGGTCGGCGTGCATAGAAGGTGCACGGATGGCGCTCGCCCGTGTGAAGACATACTGGGCGGAGATGGTTGCCGCTGCTGTTGCATCCCGGGGTTCGGACAAAAGCCGATTACCCGCCGAGCACTATTTTGAGGAAGTCCTGCAGGGCGCTCGTTTAATAGAGTCGTAGTGCTCAAAACATGTTATGTTTAAATGACATGTATGATTTCTGGGATCATGTTTATAATGCAATGGCTTTTTATACTTGTGCGTTCAAGTATTGAACTATCTCCTGTGCGGCCGTATATGTATGAATAACCTGAAAGATGGCAGTCTTTGGCTTCAGCCCCCACGCACATGGTGCGGGGGTGTTTGCAAAAAAAAGGCGCTTTTTCACACTTAATCCAATGTCTTGGTCCTTTGAAGGAGGTGATAGCATAGCAAACTAGGCAACCGGACTATAATGCTTTATCACTTTCACTTAGCCATAGGAGCTCGATGGTGGGGCTACTATATAGCCCCTAGAGGCATCGCGCTTCTCCGAACTCGGGGCACGTATGTGCCTGACCGGGAAGCGGTCCTTCGTCAAAGCGGAGGAATTCTAAACAATCCAGTGGTCAATCGAGTGGTTGACCAGTCTCTCGCTATATCATGACAGTCAGTTTTCGACTTTCTCTACTGAGGTGCTCGCCCGGCCGAACCGGGGCACAATCGCAGTAGTTCTCCTGGTGCCGCGTTAGCCCGTGGTGCGGAATGTAAGGCAGCAAAACACAGGAGCCGGGAAAACCCAACATTTGACCAAAGACATGATTCGGAGCTGATGCATATAAGGCCTAACTCGAGACGCGGAACACTCCCTGAGGTGTTCGGACTTTATGAAACCGGGCAGAACAATGCCCTAAGCCCCTAGTGTCCAGGTACAGGCGGGAACTTCTGACGCGGCCGATGCCAAAACGCCAGAATCCTCCTCGGTTATGGTAGGAAACCGGGGGATGTGTATCAACAAGAGACAGTAAGAAAGGTTTACGCAGGGTCTTAATCTGAAAAGAATCCTTGCAACGGGTCCCTGCTGCACGTCTGCGCCTGTGTCTCCGTTGTGCTGTATCCTGGACGGGTGTAGCACGTGCTTCATCTATAAAAGAGAAGGACTTAGTTTGGAAGAAATATTGTGCAAAAGATGTATTTAAAATAAAGTATAATTTGGAAGATGAATAAAGTTGAGCTTTGTTGGCTCTCATCGTTTATACGCGCGGCCCCTTGTAAAGGGGTATGCTACTGGGAAGCCCCTTGTTTATTTACGCCGGACTCGCCTAACCGTGTCCGAGGTCTGAATGACCTTTTTTCTAGGGGCTTGGACCTGCAAGGTCGGATGTGTGGCTGTCAAGGCAGCCTCACGTTCTCCATGGTCAAGGAACACTCGGAGTTACTCTTTAATGAGATTATGCCGCGTGGACCGGGCATTTTAAGCGTAAGAGACGCGTAATGTGGTATTGCGTTAAAGCGGGTGAAAGCTTCGCATCCCAGTAGTGCTTGAGGGCCACTGTTAAATGGGGCGATATGGAGAGTGAGCTTTTCGCGACGGAGGTTGTCGGATGAACCGAACACAACCTCTAGTGGTACAGAGCCTGTACAATTGGCTTAAAGGCCTGGCGTCACTCCTTTGAAGGAAGTTCTGCGAAGGCGAATTTTGGTAGGGTCTATCCCCATTCTGCGGACGGTGTCCTGGTATGGCAGGTGCCGCACTGTGTTTTCGTGTTATCACATGAAGTGAGTTCACTGTTTTGACTTCTAGTGGGAAAGTCTTCTGTTTTCTGGCATGCTGCTTGTGGGGTTCATCGTCGTCTTCGCTTGGTGTGCCGATCCCCTTGCGTTCGGCGTTAAGTCGGTCGGACTGCTTGAAGACCCAACAATCTCTGTGGGTATGGTTTGCAGGCTTCCCGGAGGTACTATGTATTTGACATAGCCTATCCAGAATTTTGTTTAGGTTGGATAGCTCGTCGCTGTTGTCCTTGAGGTGCAGTGTTTTATTATTCGGCCGAGAGCTTTTGAATCCGGCGTTGACCGCCGTGCTATTTGGGCCATTTTCCTTATTCTGGCGCTGATCTTTTCTGCGTCGTGATTTCCCATTTCCATCCCTTACTTCGGATGTACTCGGGTCGCTGGTGTTGCATCTAGCCAGCCAGCTGTCTTCCCCCGCGCAAAAGTGGGTCATGAGGCTTGTTAGTGCGGCCATTGTTCTTGGTTTTTCCTGGCCGAGGTGTCTGGCGAGCCATTCGTCTCGGACGTTGTGCTCAAAGGCTGTTAAGGCTTCGGCGTCCGGACAGTCGACTATTTGGTTCTTTTTGGTGAGGAACCTGTTCCAGAATTTGCGTGCTGACTCTTCGAGCTGTTGAGTTATGTGACTTAAATCGTCTGCATCCGGAGGGCGGACATAAGTCCCTTGAAAATTTGCTCGAAACGCATCCTCGAGCTCTTCCCAACTTCCAATGGTATTTTTTGGGAGGCTTTTGAGCCAATGCCGAGCTGGCCCTTTGAGCCTAAGGGGTAGGTATTTTATGGCATGGAGATCGTTTCCTCTGGCCATATGTATGTGTAGGATATAATCCTCAATCCAGACTCCAGGGTCTGTTGTTCCGTCATATGCCTCTATGTTTACGGGTTTGAATCCCGCTGGAAATTCATGATCTAGTACCTCATCGGTGAAACATAGTGGGTGTGCGGCGCCCCTGTATTTGGGTGTGCCATTGTCTTCAAACGCTCGGCGGGTTGTGTTGCTTCCTGGAGTCTTCTTTTTTGGCCCATAGATAGACCTGACCGGGTCATCCTTTTTTTGAGGATCTTTATGCTGATCGTGTGCCGGCTTGTGTGCAGCGCCCCTTGCTGCTCTTAGCCTGTCATCTGGTCGTCTATCCGGCCAGGCGGCCTCTTTCTTTTTTGACTGCGGGGGTTCTAAGGCCTCCTCGTCAAATTCGGGCAACAGCTTGCGCTTCGGGTAGCTCTTTGCCTGGTGACTAGCGCCATATTTATCTGCGGTATTGAGTACTTTGCTCCATCTCCTTCTGAGTGCGTCCTCCGCTATTTTGAGCTTCCGCTTTTGCTTCTTCAAACTTCTTGCAGTGGCGACGAGCCTTTTATGAAGGTTCTTATGCTCTGGTGATGTGTTCGGCGTGAGATCGTCTGGGCTCTTGTTTTCGCCGGGGATGGGTTGCTTGTCCAGTTCATCATGTTCGGATGGTTGCTTGGTGGCATGTTCGCCATCCACTGCTTCACCCTGCTCTAGGGCTGGGTCCGTATGGGTGCCGTTTTTATCGAGGCGGGAATTCGGGCGGCGCTTGCGTCGCCGCTTTGGTTGTTTGTTGGGGGAGTTGTCATTCGCCACGTCCCGTTGTTCCTCATTGTCGCTTCATTTTGGTGTATCCACCATGTATACGTCGTGAGTTGGGGTGGCTTTCCAGTGCCTAATAGGCGCTGGTTCTTGGTCGTCTCCGGCATCATCGTCCATACCGTCGATGTCTTCGGAGTCGAAGTCTAGCATGTCGGTTAGATCGTCGACAGTGGCTACTAAGTGGGTGGTGGGTGGGCGTTGAATTTCTTCGTCGTCCGCATCCCAACCGTCCTGACCGCAGTTCGGCCAGGGCTCTCCTGATAACGAGAGATACTTTAGCAAGCTCAAGATGTCGCCGAAAGGTGAGTGTTGAAAGATGTCCACAGCGGTGAACTCCATGACCGGCGCCCAATCGGATTCGATAGGAGGGGGCGCGGGAGGATCAGAGTCCGGCAAGGAGTCGGGCACCTCGGAGTCACGAGCTTCATGAGGGACAAGGTCAGTGTTCGGCTCAATCGCCGTAGAGGTTGCAGCCCCCGAGGCGGTGTCTAGCCATCCGTCCTCGATCTGCGCAGCCGGCTCCGAATTGAAGATCGGAGCGGGCTCGAGTACGGCCTCCAGGGTATTGTCCGGCTGCAGAGCTAAATCATGCCCGTCATGATAGTGCGGCGCGCTTGGCTGTGGCTCGAATCCATTGAAGATCAAGTCCCCGCGGATGTCAGCCGTGAAGTTCAAACTTCCAAATCTAACCTAACGGCCAGGGGCGTAGCTTTCGATCTGCTCCAGATGGCCAAGCGAATTGGCCCGCAGTGCAAAGCCGCCGAATACGAAGATCTGTCTGGGGAGGAAGGTCTCACCCTAGACTGCGTCGTTGTTGATGATCGAAGAAGCCATCGAGCCTGTCGGCGACGACACAGAGGAACTCTCAATGAAAGCACCAATGTCGGTGTCAAAACCGGCGGATCTCGGGTAGGGGGTCCCGAACTGTGCGTCTAGGCGGATGGTAACAGGAGACAAGGGACACGATGTTTTACCCAGGTTCGGGCCCTCTTGATGGAGGTAAAACCCTACGTCCTGCTTGATTAATATTGATGATGTGTGTTACAAGAGTAGATCTACCACGAGATCAAGGAGGCTAAACCCTAGAAGCTAGCCTATGGTATGATTGTTGTTCGTCCTACAGACTAAAGCCATCCGGTTTATATAGACACCGGAGAGGGCTAGGGTTACACAGAGTCGGTTACAATGGTAGGAGATCTACATATCCGTATCGCCAAGCTTGCCTTCCACGCTAAGGAAAGTCCCATCCGGACACGGGATGAAGTCTTCAATCTTGTATCTTCATAGTCTTGGAGTCCGGCCGATGATGATAGTTCGGCTATCCGGACACCCCCTAGTCCAGGACTCCCTCACCCACCTTTTGGTGGCGGTCGATAAATTTACAAAGTGGGTTGAGGCAGAGCCAGTCAGTAAGTGTGATGCAGCTACGGCGGTTCAGTTCATGACAAAGGTGATATTTCGCTTCGGCTTTCCACACAGCATTATAACTGACAATGGCACTAATCTGTCTAAAGGCGCCATGGAAGAATTTTGTCAATGTGAGCATATTTGGCTTGATGTTTCATCAGTAGCTCACCCCCAATCCAATGGTCAAGCCGAGAGAGCCAATCAGGAGATCTTGAAAGGCATCAAGCTCCGGCTTTTGGTTCCCTTGCAGCGGACGCCAGGTTGTTGGGTTGAGGAATTACCCTCTGTGATATGGAGCATCAACACTACTCCCAACAGATCTACGGGTTATACGCCTTTCTTCATGGTCTACGGAGTTGAGGCGGTTCTCCCTAGTGACATCCGTCATGACTCGCCCCGTGTGGCAGCTTATGTTGAAGCGGACAATGAGCAGGCGCGTCAGGATGCCCTTGATCTGTTAGATGAAAAGCGTGACTTGGCAGCAGCTCACTCGGTGATTTACCAACAGGACCTGCGCCGTTATCACAGCCGCTGGGTTAAGACCAGAACCTTCAGGAAGGTGATTTGGTACTCCGGCTCATCCAAGATCAAACTGATGCACACAAGTTATCCCCGCCTTGGGAAGGGCCTTTTGTGGTCAGCAAGAACCTGAACAACGGGTCATACTACCTTATCGATATTCGAGAGCACAAAGACTCATGTAAGTCGGAGGAGGAGACCCGCCGGCCGTGGAATATCGCTCATCTTCAGCCTTACTAAACTTGAGCCACCGGCTCTCATGATGTACATATTTTGACAATGTATATATTATGATAAATAATAAAGCAGGACCTCTGTCTTTTTTCCTCCTCAAAGGTAAATGTGTCATTATTATTATCATTGCCATCTCACATGATCACTTGGGGGCTGATCGTATTTGATCCAACTTAACCCTCTTGATCCGGCTTATGAACGTATTCGAATCTAGCTGTTAAAATTTATGATCACTATGGGGCTTCCTGTTCAAACATAGGACGTATTCGAACCAAAGAGAACATAGCTATCGGTACCCTTTTGATTGGCACACTGCCGAGCTCACGAGGGGGATTCTTGATCATATTTGAATCATAGCTCAACCCCTTTTGGGAACTGACTTTGATCGTATTCGAATCAGAGTCGTTAAAAAACTCTCAAGGTCATTAGGGGGCTTCCTGTTCAAACATAGGTCATACGCGAACCAAAGAGAACATAGCTGTCGGTACCCTCTTGATCGGCGCAATGCCAAAGCCACTTGGGGCTACATGATCGTATTCGAATCCTAGCTTAACCCCTCTGGAACGATTTACTGATCGTATTCGAATCATAAGCCCTGAATTCTTTCTGTTCTATTTGGTATAAGTTTTCTTTGGAAGCACCCTTTCTTTGACTTGATACTTTTTTGAGGTTTGCAAGAACAAGTGTTGTTAATTTTAACCCGGCTTGACATTGGCTGATAAGTCGCCAATATATGAGCATCATTATACCTTTGGAAATATTGGTGTCCAAAGATTGGGTTATCACCCTTACTGACCGGGTCATGTAAGCCGGCAGTGCAAATTCAAAAAGGTCACAGGTATAAGATTATAGTTGTGTTTTAAACATTGTATGTTACAACAAGCTTATCTGTGATTCTTTATCCATCTTGATATATCAAGTGATTATGACCCGCCTTGCGGTAAGCCGCCAAGGGATCTTGTGGTCTGTTTTTATGTGCAGGACAGTTAGAAGATTTGGTCAAGCATACAGAAAGCAGATGAAAAGTAAACATGGATGAATATAACACGACAGCTTAATGGCATTAAGCACCAAAAACGTGCACGATGGCATGGCCAAATCAAAGTTATTTCTATTCTATTACATGACTCCCCGAGTCTAAATGATTCATATTGTTTTTTAGCACATCACAGGTATGAGCCGCCATGCCAAGTTAGCTCTCATGTTCGCCTGAAGCGTCCGGGTCAGCCCTCTCCACTTCTTCGCCCTGTCCCCTTTCCTGGAAGGTTGATGATGACCAGTCAATGTTGTTCAAAGCTTCAAATTCAGCTTCATCGTCAACTAGTCCAGCCGGGTCAACTTCAGGGGCGAAGGTATGCTTACGGAGTGGGGGGATCAGACTGGTCACTTTATAGTGAGGCGTTGGAATTCTGTGGTTCTCTGCGTCATAACCCGCCTGGTACTTGGTAAGATCCACTTCGTTAGCTATCAGGGTGGCCATGGGGCGTATCTCCTTTACACAAGCGGTAAAGTCTTTTTCTTCAAAGTGAGTACCATCCTCCTTCAAGCTTGGATAGCCAGTGGCAATGTCGGATGAGTCTAACTCCGGTAGCCAAGCTTTGGCCCGGCTTAAAGCATTTACTGCTCCGGCTCTTGCAGCTGACCGCCTCAGTTCATTGAACTGTTGGGCTAGCATGGAAAGGTTCTTCAAGACCTCTGCCAGGAGGGTAGGCACTTCATTTGACAAAGCCATCGTGGCTAATGCACGCTGAGACCCGGTGTACAGTTGCTCCACCAGTGTATAAACTGCCTTCAGCTTGATCAGTATATCTTGGTTCAGATTTGAACTCCTGGGGCCTGCATAAACATGATCAGGTGAGTCAATTCCAATTACATGATCAATCGAAAGGTTCAAGTATTTAACACTTGCAGGGCGACTTACCAAAAATCGCTGAGACCATTTGAGAGACATGGCATTTTAAGTCAGTTAATTCCCCAGTTACTTCTTCAAGAGCCGCCTCTGCCTTCTCAGCTCGGTTAATCAATGTAGTTTTTTCATCAGCCCAGGCCTTCTTTTCCGTCTCAAATTCTTTCTTCAGTTTTTCTTGTTTAGAAACGCTGAATTTGAATTTGGAGTCGGCCTTTTGGGTTTTCATCTCTTGGGCCTCAAGGCGGTTCTTCAAATCAGTCACCTCTGATTCGAGTTGACTCGTGGCAGCCTATACAAATACAGGGTTAAAATCAAGACAATTTTGATGCAATATTAAGTCCCAAGCCTTTTGCCAGCAACAACACTTGGCACTTGGGGGCTAATGTCTACGGAAGAATTTTACTTAAAGTGACGGTTCATGACAGTAAGTCCCAAGCACTTTGCAAGCAATAATACTTGGCACTTGGGGGCTAATGCATATTGCTGTTCAAAAGCTTTCTAAGTATTTTATTTCATGACATCATATGAAGGACCGGTTTAACCATGCTGGTTAAGCCGCCCCTTGGGGACTATGGAGTAAGCCTGACTTCTTCCATGTTTTATCCACATATGCTACTAATGTCATTAAATTTGTTTTGAAGTCTACATCATATTCATCATAAGCAATAGACTTGGGGCCTGGCATAGTAAAGATAAATGAATACAGAGAAAGGGGTTGTACCTCAATTTTTTGGTGCATCTGCTTCACCATGTCAATCTCAAGGTTCCGGTTGCTGTGCACTTGGCTCATGTAGCCAGAAAAGATGTCTCCAATACTCATGTGAGCATACTTCACAACGTCTAGCTTGACCCAGCGGTGTTCCAGAAGTTCCTCCTTGGCGGAACACTTGGCCAGCACGGTTGGCCTTCCCGGCTCAGCAAAGCCGGTTATGGTGATCTCAACATCAAGATCTTGAGGATCATCCGTCCTGACTAGGCTAGGGGCTTCTGGATTTTCTGAGCCATCAGCGGCTCATTTAGCAGGCGGGTCAGCAGTTGGAGTTGGTATATCTTGAGCTGAGTCAGATGGCGGCTCATGAGTTGATGATTCAGGCGCACCTGTTCCAAGTACTAGCTCGGTCACGGCCGTGTCTTCAGCCGGCTTGTTCTTCTTAACCCGTTTGCTGGGCTTGGCTTGTCCACTTCATCAAATCAAAGGTTAGTACAGATGCAATGGATTGAAATGAATACAGGATAAGCAGGTTATCATTACCCTGGTGCGGTCTTAAAAGCTGGTATATTAGACCGCATTGAGTCGCCGGAGGAAGGGGAAGTTTCATGGTAATCCGAGTCATGAGAGTTGAGCGGTTGACGAGTGAGACCCACCAAAGGATAAAAGATATTTAAATCTGAAGTGACCTTGTTCTAGTGTTTTCTTGGGGTGTTCAGCAAGCCGGAGGAGAGCTCCGCATCCTTGCTGGTCCGGGTCTGTCTCCGGCTCTCGTGAATCTGTCGCTTCAAAAGAAATCGAGGATCTTGATAAGCTAAGGGATGTGAAAACCTTACTTTCCGGGTTACTCTACAGATTTTCTGTCTTGGCAAAGGCTCGGAGTCGGAGGAAATGATAGTTACCTCGTCAGCCTTGCTACGGCTTGCTCCTGTGTCCTCCTGCTGATAATCAGTGTCAATAAGATGGTTAAAAAAGGAGCCAAGAGAGTCAAGGGCTACCTCCAACTCAGAAGAATCTGCTAGCCGAAGCAGGTCAAAGGCGGTGGCTTTCTTGCCCTTCTTCTTGGCAGCCTCTTTCCTGGCGGCTTTCTTTTCCTTCCTGGCTTTCTTGGCAGCTTCATGGTCATATTTGACCTTCCAGAATTTATCACCCGCCTGTGAGATTTAGCAGAGGTATAAGTATGGGTGAAACATCGAAAAACTCAAAGTAATTATTGCATATGGGCGGCTTACTTTTGGAGTCGGGTTAGCTTTGCAGAAGGGGGCTAAGCCCACCTTACCACAATCTGCCAGGCTCTCGTTCAGAAGGGACTTTGTCATATCATCGATGAGATCTTCAGGCAAATCATCAGGGCTGTGCCGCAGAGGGTCATCCTTTGCGCCTGTATAATCGTACATCAAGCCGGGGCGGTGGCTCAATGGAATAACCCGCTAGGCAAGCCAAACCCGGACTAAGTCAATGCCGGTTAAACCGTTCCCCGGAAGAGCTTTGATCTTGGCTAAGGTGGGGGCGAGTGTTTTGCGTTCGGCGGCTATAATCTTGTCAGGCAGATGGTGGTTGGGCCCAAGACGAAGAGCACGAAAGTCGCGCAGAGGATTTTCACTAGCCGGAGAGGTGTCTTGGCAGTAAAACCATGTCTGATTCCAGTCTTTTGGATGACTCGGCGGGTTGGCATAAGGAAAGATTACGTCCGTACGACGCTGGATCGAGACACCACCAAGTTCTAAGCTCTAGCCACTGATGCACTCATTCTGGCGGTTCAAATAGAATAGCTCTCTGAAGAGCAAAATGTTGGGTTCTTCTCCAAGATAGACTTCACTGAATACTTGGAAGTTGTAGATGTTAGACACGGAATTGGGTCCGATGTCTTGTGGGTGAAGATCAAAGAAGTGCAACACATCTTTGAAGAATTTTGAGCCAGGTGGAGAGAAACCCCGGTTCATGTGATCCGTGAAAACAACCACTTCTTCCTCTTTGGGCTGAGGAAATTCCTCCTCCAGGTTAGGAGCACGATAAGACATGATTTCTTTCTTCGGCAGATAGCCGGTCTTCACAAAGTCGTCAAGAGTACTGTCTGTGACAATGGATTTATCCCAGTTGCAGGAAGTGGGTGCTTTTGGTGCCATTGTGTTGAAAGCCTAAGATAGAGTAAAAGTACCGGTTCAAATTTAAGCCGGGCAGGAAAAAACATTACAATGCATATTCAAGATGGTGGCTTATGAAGGGGCCTAATGGTATAAGGATAATTAAGTCAAGATTATTTAAGCCGCCATAGGCTCTACAAGCCGTCAGGACTATTTAAACCGCCGTGGGTGGTCAAAGTTATCAATTGAGCATTGCCTCTTTAAAGCCGGTGATCGGAGTCACCATGGCTAGATGAATCTAACAAGTGCAGATTTTTGCCTAAGTGTTGCATAAACAGGTTTCACAAACTACAGCCATTATTTTGGATCAAACAGACGTTCAGAAAAAAAAAATTCTAGACCTAAAAACATGGCGTAGAGGAGTTCATGCGTTCTAATGAGGATTCTTTACAAAGAAATAAGATCTGCTAGTGCCTAAAATGGATGCGGAACAACTACCGCACGAGATCTATGATATTGTTGGATCAAAAGAAGCCATAGTAGAAGGAACACGAAGAACTAAGATGAACTCTGAACTGTGCAGAAGAACTCGCTAACCCTAGTACGGATCTACGATGCATAAAGGGGAAACTTACCGCGGTAGATCTGTTGTGGAGGAGCGCCGTCGTTATCTGGACGGAATCAGGTTGATGCAGCGGCCAAAGTCGACGGAGGCGAAAGTGGGCTGCGGAGGCGGCGGAGCTCGAGTGACAGATGGGGGCGAGAGGAAGAAGACGGAGAAAGGGAAGAATGAAGAAGACCTAGTCGGGTCTATTTATAAGAAAGGGCCACTAAAAGAGCACAAAAAACGAGGAGGCCGAAAACATAAATTATCCAACTACAAGGACGCCTCGATTTTCAGGATGGTCATCAAGACAAAGATCCGTTGGGGTACATTAAACAAAACATGCTTTTATGACAGGTGACGTCATGGTGGGTTACAACAAATCCAGAGGGTGACGTCATGGCGGGTTACAAAAATTTCGTAAAGGCAGAATATTTTTCTTAAGTGTTGAAGATTGACATGAACCAGTCCAAATCAATCTGGGGCCTAATGTTGGGGATATAACTATTGGTATGACCCGCCCAGGAGGGGCTAGGTTATATTTACAAATATTCTTGAAGCCCAAGACCAAGGATAGAGATGGCGGTTCAGTTAAGGGCCCAAAGCCCAGAGGCGACTTAAGGCTCATAGTGATAAACCGCCATATGTGCGTGACTTTTATTGTAAGGCAAGAATAGTTAAGAGACCGAGCCGGAAACTGTTTATGAGTCGGTCGGGACTCTGTAAGCCGTTGGGCGTCAACCTCTGTATATAAAGGGACGACCCGGTGGCGGTTCAGGATAGGTAACATCAACTCGAGAGGTAGGTCAAGTGATTCGCTCCCTGGTTATCGAGACATAAGCAATCCCACTCAAAACTGGATCATAGGCTTTTACCTTCATCGTAAGGGGCCAAACCAGTATAAACCTCGTGTCCTTTGTCCCGATTAACCCCTTTAAGCTTCCTAGTTGCGATGGCTCCATGACTAAGTCCTTTCACTAGGACATCTGCCGTGACAATTCCACGACAAGGATCACATTAAAAACTCTACGGCTCCTTGAAAGAAGGCCCTTCTTCATAGTAACCAAGCAAGCTCATGAAGTTCTTGTGATTTAATTTGAACAAGCCTATTATGTGGGAGCAAAACTATTCTAATAACTCTATGGAGCCGCAAAGATATAATCCAGAACAATGATGAGATACGGTGATAATTCTGGTATAGAGCATAATGTTCATGATATAAGTATAGTGAAAATTATCATACGAGAATGCCAATTAGGATCTCTGGTCTTTAACATATACCTAATATCAAAACATTCAATTATTATGGAGTGTTGCATACATGTATGTAATTAGCTGCATGTGTAGTGTATTCCTCCATTTGAAAACACTTGTCCTTTCACCCTCTCAAGCTTTAGTTAATTAATCAATCACATATAATTTTCAGTTTATACACCTAAATGCATGGATCAACCCCTGTTTGCATGCATTAGGCAGAAGACCGTGTATCCTCATTAAATCACGTGAAAAACCAGAAATCTCTAAGTCTGAAGACCGCACATCCTCCTCAAATCACGTAATGAAAACTCACTTGCAAGAGCAACTATTCATGATCCAGTTAATATATGGATAATTTTAAGAAATGAGAGCTTGCGTATGTTTTACATAACTCTATTGTAACCTGCGAGTAGGAACAGGATGACACCAGGTTGCAATCAAGGACCACTAAATTAAGAATAAAAAATGAGTAAAAGAAATTACATACTGAGAAAACCCCAACAATTAGGCAATCCATTCCAAGACACCATAAATTCACAAGCCCAATTAGCATTATACCTCATAGCCAGAACAACAGTGGTCGCAATACTTCCATATGCTGGCACAGAGCATCCAAATCCCAGTCTGCACCCTACATCCATCTGAGCAGAACCAGGTCAAACAAACAGACAAGGGGGGAAAGAGAATACTTCAAACAGGCTGCAAGGGGATCGTATCGATACGAGAGTTGAGTATGGACTGATTAAGTGCGAGCTCATGCACCAGCTGTGGTCGTCGTCACCCACTCATTGAGGTTGCCGTTTGCTAGACCACCATAAAAGCCGCATATGGCGCTAGCTAGGCCATCGTCGAGTCGTGAAAGAGGGCGTCGAGCGCGGCCGTTGTTGTGTCACCTCAGGATGCTGGCACATTGAGTGCTTGGTGAGACCAGATCATTCACGGTGTGCGCAAGTTGGAGCTCCGGGCAACTACTCCCCTCTGCCAACCTCGCTGCTCGTTAGCACACCCTATCAGTCTTCTGACCCTCCCTTGCTCGTCAGCCCATGATGTGAAGAACCCACTGCCCCTGATATCCCGCTGCGATGATCTACGCTGATCAAGAACCATCGCACGCGGCGACGCGAATCTAGAACATGCCGAAGTAGATGACGCGGACACCGTGCGAGGCCTCAATCCGCTCCTTCCATCTGCTAGCATCGCTCACGTTGCTCCTCGGGAAACATTGTTGTGGGGTGGGGAGGCTAGGAGGACGGCGCCCGGAGACAATGCGGTGGAGGAGATGAAGTAGCGAGAAGGCGGATTGTCTAACGAGGAGAAAGGAGGAAGAGAGGGAAGGAGGGGGTTCGGGGCTTGGGATATGAGGGAACACTGGCTGCGCTGCTGAAAGGACCACGATGTCGCCTAGAGGGGGGTGAATAGGCGTTTAAAAATCTTCTACAGATTTGGCGATATCCTAATGCGGAAATAAACTAAGCGAATATTTCTCAAGAACAAATCCTAAATATACTAGGCTCACTAAGTGCATCAACAACTTTGGATAAACAAGATGAGAACACCGAGGATATGAGTAAGCATAAGTAAGTCACACAAACTTACTCAATGTATATCACGAGATATGGAAATGAATAATACACACAACCACAAGAAAGCAATACAAGCTTACACAAGTTATGTCACAAGATATGGAAATGAATGTTACAAGCTAGCAATTCACACTAAGCATAAGATAGAACAATAGTAGAAAGTATGAATTGCGAATATAAAGTGTAGGCCTAAATAATCTCTTCAAGGGAATGGCCAACACAATATAATGAGGACAACAAGATATAGTGAATGCACGGTCAAGTGGACAAAGTAAACCATAAGTAAGGAGTTAGGGTTAGGGATAACCAAAGTCACGAAGACTAGGATGTATCCCGATTTTCACTTCCTTGGAGGGAAGCTAGTCACCGTTAGAGAGGTGGATGTTACCACGAAGGCAAACTAGCGCCACGAAGGCTCACCCTATTCTCCTTGAGATATCACCACGAAGGCGATTCTCAACCACTAGTGGTAGACCTTGAGGCGGCCTCCAAACCTTCACAAACTTTCCGGGGGACAAATCACAAGTTGATTCCTCACCAGAGAACTTCTACCGCCTAGGAGTCTCCAACCTCCAAGAGTAACAAGAACAAAGGGGAAATGCTCAATACTAGCTCAAATCATGAATTCCTTTGGTCGGGAGAGGGAGAGGGAGTGGATCTATCACTTGATTGGAAAAACTCTCAAGAACTCTCACGAATCTCTCCGGGATCTAAGATTTGGTGTAGGAGAAGTGAGAGGGAGCCACTTGTGTTCTTGGGGCGATTTGGAATGAAGTGGTCAACCCTCTACCGGATGGTAGAGGGATATATATAGTGGTAGTGCAAATATGGCCGTTGGAGTGTAAGTGGCTGTGCCGGGCCGGACATCCGGGCCTGGGGCCGGACATCCACCCGCTGTGAAGTGTGCACACATGTACGCAGAAAAATAGGTTATAGGGCCCGGACATCTGGCCGAAGCCCGGACATCTGGCCAAACTTGGGGCCTCGGACATCCGGCCAAGTGCCGGACGTCCGGTGTATACAAACAACATTTCGGTAAGGTTTCTGGACATCTATGGCTGGACATCCGGGCCAGGGGCCGGACATCCGGCAATTTCACACAAATCAGATGCCCTCTGGATAGCAGTGGCCGGACATCCGGGGAAAAGCCCGGACATCCGGCCAACACAAAAACTGCATCCGCCCAAAAGTAAAACATGCATAACTTTCTCATCCGGGCTCCGATTTTGATGATCTTGGGCTCATTTTGAAGCTATGGAAAAGCTCCAGGTCCTCACGTAGAGAACCACCCAAGATAAACCAAAATGAAGGGTGCAAAGTATGGAAAGGTAAGATCATATACTTTGCGGAACCTATTTGGCTACGGATTTAATTTGGTAGATGTATAGGCATATTGTATTTGTATTGGAAAGGAGTAAAATATGCCTATGTTGGAATATGATGCGAGGAAGTAGAAATAGAAGATGTTGACTTGAGCAAACCTATTACTAACCCCTTTGATCCCCTCTTAATAGTGTGGGATCCCTATAACTCAAGAAACATAAAATAGCTATACTACATAGCTATCGAGAATCCATTCTTGAGTGTATATGTTTCTCCGGTGGTCATCTCTCCACAACACTAACGCTAAAGGAACTAATACCTTTGACTCAAGCCTTTCACTTGATCTTGATGTTGATGTTTCTTCTTGGCTCAAGTTGAAGGCAAGACATTGGTGAAGTCTTCAAGTAGCTCCCACATACACAATATGGGAAGCTTTGCTTTGTATTCATCTTAACTTGTCCATCATGTGATCATCCAGAAGCTTTAAGCATGTAATACCTCGTGATGGTTATCTTGAACTTTCCCTTATCAACCATGATCACCAACACTTGATGTCATCCTCTCATAGACACTTGAAATCTCTCTCTCGATGCGAGCCCATGAGAATCACCTAACCCTCAAAAACATAGACAACACATAGTATGGGTTAGTACACAGAGTGCAATTGATAATTTCTTATCGCACCACAAGATCTTATATGGTGCATCATTTGCGCTCGTGTGTTGACCATTTGGAGTTCGATCTTCGAGCTTCATCTTGGTCAATCGATATCTCTACTCCATGTTCAATTTTGACATCTTGAAGGGTATATTGAATTCTTCACTTGAATAGCTTGCTTGAATACTTGATCAATCATGACTCAACACATGAGTCCATTATGGTCATATCTTTGAGCCACTCCTAGAATTCATCATTGAAGTCATCCTTTTAAGACCTTGATCCATTATGGCTCAAACCATAGCCCTAAGCATGGCAACCCTTAAGATACTCCAATGAACTTTATTTTGATCATCTCGATGTAATTGTGGGTTCAAAGGAGTTGTCTTCCATTATTCTTCAATCATTTTCCAATGGGACTAACCTTCAAATCCATATCTCAATACAAACATTAGTCCATAAGGATTGTCATTAGTTAATTACCAAAACCACACATGGGGAGTACATGTACTTTCAATCTCCCCCATTTTGGTAATTGATGACAATCTCAACAAGAGGGTTTATATAATGAATTTTTAAACTAGCATGCAATTTATCCAAGGATAAACTATATACTTGGGACGGTGGTACTGTCATCAAGACATTACACAAGCATTTGAGGATAGTACACCCATAGTATATAGAGCAAACTCCCCCACAATACATGCATGTGTGAATGAACTTTGAATGTCATTGCATATATTGGTTGACATAAACTAGGAGAAGATTTCTCTATATACAATACTCATCCATGCAACAAGAATATATAGCAAAATACTTATCTTAAACCCTCTAAACTTCTCCCCCATTGGCAACAAATGCCAAAATGGATGGAAAAATCTAGAAGACTAATATAGTATGAGTTCCTCCTTAATGTGTGCATATCGCGAAAATGTTAGTGAAATCAAATGCACATATTCAATGATGAAAAATTTGAGGAGCTCAACCCATATTTAGGATCTAGAATGCAATAAGATAGTATGATATGAAAATAAGATTAAATATGGGAGGAATACATTCAAAATATCCAAAGAACATATTTTGGACAAGATAAAATAGAAATATCCAATGTGATCATCATGTCAAGTATGGGTCCAAAATACATCCAAAACACATGAGTGCACAAGGATATATGCAATGCATACAAGCACTCACGACACAACCTCTTACCGAAGCCACTATACGAATAAAAGGAACACACAAAGTGGCCGACAAGGAATAAATGATATCAAGGAAAGATATGAACTTTCTTATGTATAAAACTTTCTAAGTGGCCAATAATGAGCATGATATGTATCCACAATCTTAGATTCATCTATTCAACCAACACAAAGAACTTCAAAGAGTGCCCCAAAGTTTCTACCGGAAAGTCAAGACAAAAACGTGTGCCAACCCCTATGCATAAGTTCACAAGGTCACTAAACCCGCAAGTTGATCACCAAAACATACGTCAAGTAGATCACATGATATCCCATTGTCACCACAGATAAGCACATGCAAGACATACATCAAGTGTTCTCAAATCCTTAAAGACTCAATCCGATAAGATAACTTCAAAGGGAAAACTCAATCCATTACAAGAGAGTAGAGGGGGAGAAACATCATAAGATCCAACTATAATAGCAAAGCTCGCGATACATCAAGATCATGCTGAATCAAGAACACGAGAGAGAGAGAGAGAGAGAGAGATAGAGAGAGAGAGATCAAACACATAGCTACCGGTACATACCCTCAGCCCCGAGGGTGAACTACTCCCTCCTCGTCATGGAGAGCGGCGGGATGATGAAGATGGCCACCGGTGAGGGATCCCCCCACCGGCAGGGTGCCGGAACAGGGTCCTGATTGGTTTTTGGTGGCTATAGAGGCTTGCGGCGGCGGAACTCCCGATCTAGGTTCTTTTCTGGAGGTTTCAGTATTTATAGGAATTTTTGGCATCGGGAACAAGTCAGGGAGGTCTCCGGGCTGTCCACGAGACAAGGGGGCGCGCCCAGGGGTGGACGCGCCTCCCACCCTCGTGGGCAGCCCGGGACTCTTCTGGCCCAACTCTTTCACTCCAGGGGCTTCTTTTGGTCCATAAAAAATCATCAAAAATTGGCACGTCAATTGGACTCCGTTTGGTATTCCTTTTTTGTAAAACTCAAAAACAAGGAGAAAACAGAAACTGGCACTGGGCACTAGGTTAATAGGTTATTCCCAAAAATCATATAAAATAGCATATAAATGCATATAAAACATCCTAGATGGATAATATAATAGCATCGAACAATCAAAAAATATAGATACGTTGGAGACGTATTAGGCACGGCAATAGAAGCAAGACCAATAGTTTCATCTTTACTAGGCAATTCTTTATCATGGGGTTGTCCATGAAATTTAGGGAAATTAAAATCATGAGACATATCCCCTAAACCAACAGTAACAATATCCTTTTCGCAGTCTACCTTAGCATTAACAGTATTCAAGAAGGGTCTACCAAATATAATGGGACAAAAGTCATCTTGTGGGGAACCAAGAACAAGAAAATCAGTAGGTATTTAATTTTCCCACACAAGACTTCAACATCTCTAACATTCTCAATTGGTGAAACAGTATCTCTATTGGCAAGCTTAATAGTAACATCAATATCTTCTATCTCAGCAAGTGCAATATCATGCATTATATAAGGAATGAGGTATTGTACTCACACTAGCACCCATATCACATAAGCCATAATAACAACGATCTCCTATTTTATCAGAAACAACAGGCATGCCAACAACAGGTCTATGTTTATTTTTAGTATCGGGTCTAGCAATTCTAGCAGCTACATCACAGAAATAAATAACATGCCCATCAATATTATCGACCAAGAGATCTTTAACCATAGCAATAGTAGGTTCAACTTTAATTTTCTCAGGGGGTGTAGGTGTTCTAGCATTACTCTTACGAACCACAGTTGAAGCTTTAGCATGATCCTTTATTCTAACAGGAAAGGGTGGTTTCTAAATATAAGCGGTAGGAACAATAGGATCAACATTATAAGTAATAGTTTTCTCTTCAACTTTAATAGGTTCTACTACTTTCACTTCAATGGGAGGATGGTATTTAAACCTCTTCTCCTTAGGGAGATCAACATGAGTAGCAAAGGATTCACAGAAAGAAGCTACTATCTCAGAGTCAAGTCCATATTTAGTGCTAAATTCACGAAAACCATCGGTATCCATAAAAGATTTAACACAATCAAACTTAGGTGTTATACCTGAATCCTTACCTTCGTCGAGTTCCCAATCTTCACAGTTGTGTTTAATTCTTTCCAATAAATCCCATCTGAATTCAATAGTCTTCATCATAAAAGAACCAGTACAAGAAGTATCGAGCATGGAGCGATCATTAAGAGGAAGTCGAGCATAAAAATTTTGAATAATAATTTCTCTTGAGAGCTCATGATTGGGGCATGAATATAACATTGACTTAAGCCTCCCCCAAGCTTGAGCGATACTTTCTCCTTCACGAGGCCAAAAATTATATATATAATTTCGATCACGATGAACCAGATGCATAGGATAAAACTTGTGATGAAATTCCAATTTCAATCGGTTGTAGTTCCATGATCCAATATCATCACATAGCCTAAACCATGTCAATGCCTTTCCCTTCAAATATAAAGGGAAGACCTTCTTCTTGATAACATCCTCGGGCATACCTGCAAGCTTAAATAATCCACAAACTTCATCCACATAGATTAGGTGCATATCGAGATGTAATGTTCCATCTCCTGTATAAGGATTAGCTAGCAGTTTCTCTATCATACCCGAAGGAATTTCAAAGTAAATATTTTCAGTAGGTTCAATAGGTTGAGGAGAAACTCTTTGATCTTCTGGTTGGGGTGAAGTTACCCCAAACAAGCCCCTCAAAGGATTATTTTCCATGGTAACAAGTGACAGTAAATTTTAGCACACTATATAAATGTTTCCTTACCAAATTCCACCTACCAAAGGCGCTTCACTCCCCGGCAACGGCGCCAGAAAAGAGTCTTGATGACCCACAAGTATAGGGGATCTATCGTATTCCTTTTGATAAGTAAGAGTGTCAAACTCAACGAGGAGCATAAGGAAATGACAAGCGGTTTTCAGTAAGGTATTCTCTTCAAGCACTGAAATTGTCGGTAACAGATAGTTTTGTGATAAGATAATTTGTACGGGTAACAAGTAACAAAAGTAAACAAGGTGCAGCAAGGTGGCCCAATCCTTTTTGTAGCAAAGGACAAGCCTAGACAAACTCTTATATAAAGCAAAGCGCTCCCGAGGACACATGGGAATTATTGTTAAGCTAGTTTTCATCATGCTCATATGATTCGCGTTCGTTACTTTGATAATTTGATATGTGGGTGGACCGGTGCTTGGGTACTGCCCTTCCTTGGACAAGCATCCCACTTATGATTAACCTCTCTCGCAAGCATCCGCAACTACGAAAGAAGAATTAAGGTAAACCTAACCATAGCATGAAACATATGGATCCAAATCAGCCCCTTACGAAGCAACGCATAAACTAGGCTTTAAGCTTCTGTCACTCTAGCAACCCATCATCTACTTATTACTCCCCAATGCCTTCCCCTAGGCCCAAATCATGGTGAAGTTTCATGTAGTCGACGTTCACATAACACCACTAGAGGAGAGACAACACACATCTCATCAAAATATTGAACGAATACTAAATTCACATGATTACGAATAACAAGACTTCTCCCATGTCCACAAGAACAAACATAACTACTCACAAATCATATTCATGTTCATAATCAGAGGGGTATTAATATGCATTAAGGATCTGAACATATGATCTTCCACCGAATAAACCAACTAGCATCAACTACAAGGAGTAATCAACACTACTAGCAACCCACATGTATCAATCTGAGGTTTTGAGACAAAGATTGGATACAAGAGATGAACTAGGGTTTGAGAGGAGATGGTGCTGGTGAAGATGTTGATGGAGATTGACCCCCTCTCGATGAGAGGATCGATGGTGATGACGATGGCCACAATTTCCCCCTCCCGGAAGGATGTTTCCTCGACAGAACAGCTCCGCCGGAGCCCTAGATTGGTCCTGCCCAGGTTCTGCCTCGAGACGGCGGCGCTTCGTCTCGAAAGCTTCCTTATGATATTTTCTAGGTCAAAAGACACCACATAGCATAAGATGGGCATCGGGGCCCTGCCAGGTGGCCCATGAGGCAGGGGCACGCCCTCCATCCTCGTGGCTAGTGGGTCCCCCCCCCCCCGTGGTGCTTTCTTCGCCCAATATTTTTAATATATTCCAAAACTGACTTTCGTGGAGTTTCAGGACTTTTGGAGTTGTGCAGAATAGGTCCCTAATATTTGCTCCTTTTCCATCCCAGAATTCCAGATGTCGGCATTCTCCCTCTTTGTGTAAACCTTATAAAATAAGAGAGAAAAGGCATAAGTATTGTGACATAATGTGTAGTAATAGCCCATAATGCAATAAATATTGATATAAAATCATGATGCAAAATGGACGTATCTGCTACCTCTTGAGCTTGTGTTGGTTTTCCCTTGAAGAGGAGAGGGTGATGCAGCAAAGTAGCGTAAGTATTTCCCTCAGTTTTGAGAACCTAGGTATCAATCTAGTAGGAGAGACACACAAGTCACTGAATACCTGCACAAACAATCAACAACCTGCACCGAACGCAATAAAGGGGTTGTCAAACCCTTCATGGTCACTTGCAAAAGTGAGATCTGATAGAGATAGATAAATGGTAAAGTAAATATTTTTGGTATTTTTGGTTTATAGATTGGAAAGTAAAGATTGCAAAATACTAGATCGGAAACTAGCAAGATGTAAATTGGAAAAGAGACCCGGGGGCCATAGGTTTCACTAGTGGCTTATCTCGAGATAGCAAATATTACGGTGGGTGAACAAATTACTGTCGAGCAATTGATAGAAAAGCGCATGGTTATGACAATATTTAAGGCAATGATCATGAACATAGGCATCACGTCTATGTCAAGTAGACCGACTCCTGCCTGCATCTACTACTATTACTTCACACATCGACCGCTACCTAGCATGCATCTAGAGTATTAAGTTCATAAAGAACGGAGTAACGCATTAAGAAAGATGACATGATGTAGAGGAATTAACTCAAGCAATATGATGAAAACCCCATCTTTTTATCCTCGATGGCAACAATACAATAGGTGCCTTGCTGCCCCTACTGTCATTGGGAAAGGACACTGCAAGATTGAACCCAAAGCTAAGCACTTATCCTATTGCAAGAAAGATCAATCTAGTAGGCCAAACTAAACCGATAATTCGAAGAGACTTGCAAAGATATGAAATCATGCATATAAGAATTCAGAGAAGAACCAAATAATATTCATAGATAATCTTGATCATAAATCCACAATTCATCGGATCTCGGCAAACACACCGCAAAAGAGTATTACATTGAATAGATCTCCAAGAACATCAAGGAGAACATGGTATTGAAAATCAAAGAGAGGTAAGAAGCCATCTAGCTAATACCTATGGACCCGAAGGTCTGTGGTAAACTACCCACGCTTCATCGGAGAGGTAATGGTGTTGATGTAGGAGCCCTCCGTGATCGAATCCCCCTCCGGCAGGACACCGGAAAAGGCCCCAAGATGGGATCTCATGGGTACAGAAGGTTGCGGTAGTGGAAAAGTGGTTTTGTGGCTCCCCCTGATGTTTTTAGAGTATATATAGGCGAAGGAACTAGGTCAAGGGAGCTACAAGGGGCCCATGAGGGTGGGGGCGCGCCCACCTACCTCATGGCTTCCTCGTTGCATCTCCGACTTCATCTCCAAGTCTTCTGGTTTGTTTTCGGTCCAAGAAAGATCATCGCGAAGGTTTCATTCCGTTTGGACTCCGTTTGGTATTCCTTTTCTGCAAAACTCAAAAAATAGGCACACAAAAAACAGAAACTGGCACTGGGCCCTCGGTTAATAGGTTAATCCCAAAAATAATATAAAATAGCATATAAATGCCTATTAAACATCCAAAACAGATAATATAATAGCATGGAACAATTAAAAATTATAGATACGTTGGAGACGTATCAGTATCATATAAAATAATTAAGTTTTTAGGCATTTAATGTAGTCCATAATTCAAATTTGAACTACAAGCACATGCTCCAGTGAAGCAAAATGGGTGGGAAATTGTACATGTGTCATTGGGTGCATGTTTAGGTCTCATTTAAGGAATGGGAATGAATTACAAACTTCTGGTCGTCCTGAAATATTGAGAATCTCGGTTTTTAAATCCCAGTAAATCGAAAACTCACCCAAAAAACATGAAATTTGGCATGGTTTCATGACATGGCACATATATGTTGTGGTAAAAAATCGTCCAGTTTGAGACAATGCGCACACATTAATAGCCAACGGAAGTCCTTTTGAAACAAATAGCTGACATGTTAATATCGCAAACGGTTGTATTATATGAACCGTGTGTCCCCGTAACCATTTAAGTGCGGCCACTACCTGTGCTAAAATTTAACCATACTCGGTGGCTTGCGTGCATCTGTTTGATTAGACGGGACAAGTATGAGAAGTCCGCCATGTAGGCTCGACGGGATGCATGCGAGCAGCCCGTCGCACAGGCTCAACAGGACACGTGCACCTGTCCACCTCACAGGCTCGACGGGACACGTGCGGGCAGCAAGGCCGCCCATGCTCACCAGGAAGCGAGCTCTTTGACCTCCATCCACTAGTCGTTGCCCGCCTCGCTCACAACTTCTCTATTATTGGTTTAGTTAAAGCACCTGGACGGAGGGTGTTTGCTTGTGATGCCATGGCAGCATTTGCTTTGTTCGTGTTTTCAACTCGTATTCTGGCCTAATTTCAATTGCCACATAGGACAACGGATAATACGATGACAAATAAAATGGAAACGGCTAATACGACGACAAATTTACAATGGCGCAGATAATAATTGTCTTACATATTCTGGATAATTTAAAATGCCACATGCGGCAAAGCTCGGAAGACATGGGGGAAAGAGAAGAAGGAAATCGCAGACAACGATCTGGGTCGTTACTATCTTTACTCGTCGATGGATCATTGGGAGATGACATCCTCCAGCTCCTTCTTCAATTCCTCACAACTTTGCTTGAAAGCAGCCACGGATTCCTCCACCTCCTGCTCATGCTCGAGCCGGAGCTTCCTCGAGTCACCCATCAGTTCCTCGACGATCGTTGTCAGCATCATCCCCGAGGCACTGCTCTACTCATGCAGCATCTTCCAGCCGGTAGCCTCCTCCTCCTTCTCAGCGAGCGCCTTGAGGAGCTTCGCATTGTCACCCATGAGTTGCTCGATGAGGCTGGTCGCCTTGTCAACCGAGGCATCACTGATCTTGAGCAGCTTCGTCAAGCGGTTGATCAGCTCCTGTTGCTTAATGAGGTCAGCGAGAATGTCGTCGTCGGCGGCCAAGGACTTCAGCAACGCCAGCTTGTCGTGATCGGCGATGCGGCAAGTGCGCTTGTGAGAGCCCTCTCGTGCCCGTGAGAGCTCGTTCGAGGGCTCCGCGGCGCGCCGTGACATCTCTCATGTGGCTGCCGCTTCGTGGCAGGACCTCTCTAGTGCTTCCGCGGTGTTGGTCATTGTTGTCTGGTTATATGTCCACCCGAAACTCCTCCTACCGGTCATGGCGGAACGACTTGACAGGAAAGACCAGTTTTATGGGTGATGAGGAGAGGAACTAGTAATTTTTGAGTGGGTAGTTTTTATAGCCCGGCTAAGTGTGAACACATATTAGTTTGATAGGTGTGAACACATATTAGTTTGATAGGTGTGAACAGATTTGAAATTACTTATTGCGTTGTAATCTACAATGTGACGAGAAACAAGGTCAAAATTTATTGATGGTTCGGATCTCAAAAAAAATTATTGATGGTTCTAGGCCACGTGTTATTTATCACACAGATGTGAACATAAGGAAACGTATGTGCAACTTACTAATCATCGCACACGAGTACTCACAGACGCATCGTGTGCGATACTCCTAGACACCAGAAGCAACTAGTTTGCATTTTTCAAAGTTTTTTGTACGAACAGAATTGCACACGAACTAACTATAGTAACCGTCTGTGTTATAATTTCTCATCGCAAACAGTTCATCCGAGTGGATTGTTTGTTGCATATCACACACATCTTGTTTACACAAATCGTTTTTGTTCTTTTGGCTCATCGCAAATGCCACATATCACACACATCTTATTAAGTTGAACCGTTTTTGTTCTCTTCCCTAATCGAAAACAGTTCGTCTGAGTGAACCGTATGTCATATATCACACACACCTTGATCTGGATGACTGTTTTTGTTGCATTCCCTAATAGCACACAGTTCATTGGAGTGAACTGTATGTCATATATCGCACACACATTGATATGGCTGCCCTTCTCTATTTTTCTGCCTCATCGCAAACAGTTCTTCTAGATCAACCGTATGCCCCGCATCGCACACGTAACTAGAATTTGAACCGTGATTGATGTCTCCGCCATCACAAACATTTTCATCTTTTTTGACGGTTTTGTTACATCCCTGTTTGCGATTAATGCACCGCACATAGTTTCGTCAAAGGGTCTCTGATCGTAGTGTCGCGTTAGCAGCATCCTGCAGTAGTGCAATCTCGATTCACGCCAACTCAATAGACACCTTCGGAGATACCTGTAGAGCATCTTTATGATCACCCAGTTATGTTGTGACGTTTGATAGCACACAAGGTATTCCCCAGGTATCTGGGAGTTGCATGACCTCATGGTCGAAGGAATATGTATTTGACATTGAGAAAGCAATAGCAATGAACGGAACGATCATATGCTAAGCTAATGGATGGGTCTTGTCCATCACATCATTCTCCTAATGATGTGATCCCGTTATCAAATGACAACTCATGTTTATGGTTAGGAAACCTTAACCATCTTTGGTCAACGAGCTAGTCTAGTAGAGGCTCACTAGGGACACGGTATTCGTTTATGTATTCACACATGTATTTAAGTTTCCGGTCAATACAATTCTAGCATGAATAATAAACCTTTATCTTGAATAAGGAAATATAATAATAACAACTTTATTATTTCCTCTAGGGCATATTTCCATCAGCACCTTCTCGACTCGTTTTCCTTCTGTATGCTTGTTTGCCAAGATAAAAAAAATCTTTATATATACCCCCGGACGATTTGACCACTACATCACAGAAAAATCCTCAGTTCTTGTTTTTGTGATGTTTCTCTGTCAGATCCATCAAGCCGGGCATCATGTCTTCTCCCTCCCCCAACAACGTAGAAGAAGATGCTTTGACTGATGAAGATGGAATTGAAAAGAGAGGGACCGGAAGCAACCATCAAGGAGAAAAAGGGCAAGGAAGCTACGGGAGATCAAGTTCAAGCAGGAAGGCATGCCATGTTGGCAGAAGAAGAAGAAGATATCCTGTAGCCATACTACAATCATATTACCCCCTATCAAAATTGAATCATTTAGGACCTTTGAAATGGTTCGTGTTCAAAATAAATATCTCACTCGTGAAAATATTCTGTTACAAGAGCAAATCATCAAACTCTGGAGCATCATTCGTAGATTGGAGTACCTCTTAAGCCTGAAGTGTGACGCTACTACCTCATCACCACCACCATCATCATCTTCCCAACCGAAGGAGACTTGAGTACACGGGTATGGGCACTCCCCTTGGCTTGTACCAAGCTTGGGGGAGATGCCCCGGTATCGTGTCACCATCACTTTTATTACCTTTACCTATCTTAGTTCGATCTTTAGTTATCTCATGATTTAGTTGAATAAAATTTTAGTATGATCTATTTTCGAGTGCTAGTTTCGCGATCTATCTATCTATGTAATCGAGTGAGAGTTATATAATAACGTTTAGTTTGAGTTTTTTCTTCTTTACTTTTTTGTTTCAATCAAAATAAAAGGAAATAATGGAAAATATCATATGCTAATCTTATGGTAAGTAATGACATCACATAAGGAAAAGTACAAGTAGTAAAATTTATTGAAAGTTGACAAACATAGCATTAGTCAATGATGCAATTCATGAAAGAATTAATAAGGGAAGAGAAGATTCACATGCAAATACACTATCTTGGAAATCTTTTATGATTGTGAGCCCCCATTAAATATTATATGCCAAAATTGTTGACGTTGGACAGGGAAGATAACGTAATGATTTATGTTTGTTCATATTCACATAGAATTTATATTGTCATAGATCCTTCATGGTGCTTCCTCAATATCTTTGCTATCCAAAATTCTACACTAAGTAGATATACTACTTGTGCATCCAAAAACCTTAAACCCAAACTCATGTTTTGAGAGTCCACCATACCTACCTATGGATTGAGTAAGATCCTTAAAGTAAGTTGTCATCGGTGCAAAAAGGCAATAAAAATTACTTCTAAACTTTTTGCCCATGTGTATGCGGTGAGTGTTAGCAATCCTAGAAGATTAAATGATGGTTGAGCATGTGGACTTGCCAAAAGGCTCTGATACGAGACCCTTCCTGAAAAGATGATGAATTGTAGTTGCAAAGTTGACTGAGAACATAGTTTGTTGGTTTTCAATAAAGTTTATGCTCTTTACTTCGATGTTGTGATGAATTGTTACTTGTTCATGAGAAGTTATATGATAAAGTTTGTTGCTATTATAATAATAAGCATGATGCTACGATGTCCGTATTTTGTTTTTATCGACACCTCTCTCTCTAAACATGTGGACATTATTTTCGATATCGGCTTTCGCTTGAGGACAAGCGAGGTCTAAGCTTCGGGGAGTTGATACATCCATTTTGCATCATGTTTTCCTACTGTTATTTATATTGTTTTATGCATAATAATGGTTTATGGAGTAATTCTAATGCCTTTTTCTCTCATAATATGCAAGGTTTACACAAAGAGGGGGAATACCAGCAGCTGGAATTCTGGAACTAAAAAAGCTATGTCAGAGACACCTATTCTGCACATCTCCAAATGAGCTGAAAACTTATGGAAATTTTTTTTGGAATATATAAAAAAATACTGGAGCAAATAACTACCGGGGGGCACCTGGTGACCATAAGACACCAAGGCGCTCCAGGCCCCCAAGCGCGCCCTGGTGGGTTGTGGCCAGCCCGGCCCACCTCCAGTGCCCATATTCTGGTACTTAAGGTCTTTTGACCTAGAAAAAATAAGGAGAGGACTTTTGGGATGGAGCGTCGCCGTCTCGAGGCGGAACTTGGGCAGGAGCACTTTTGCCCTCTGGCGGAGCGATTCTGCTGGGGGAACTTCCCTCCTAGAGGGGGAAATGGAAGCCATCGTCATTACCAACAACCCTCTCATCTTTGGGAGGCCAATATCCATCAACATCTTCAACAGCACCATCTCCTCTCAAACCCTAGTTCATCTCTTGTGTTCAATCTTTGTACCAGAACCTCAGATTGGAACCTGTGGGTGACTAGTAGTGTTGATTACATCTTGTAGTTGATTACTATATTGTTTATTTGGTGGAAGATTATATGTTCAGATCCATTATGCTATTTAATACCCCTCTGATCTTGAGCATGAATATCATTTATGAATAGTTACTTTTGTTCTTGAGGTCACGGGGGAAATCATGTTGCAAGTAATCATGTGATTTCATATGTGTTCGATATTTTGATGATATGTATGTTGTGATTCCCTTAGTGGTGTCAGGTGAACATTGACTACATGGCACTTCACCATCTTTGGGCCTAAGCGGATGCATTGTGGAGTAGTTATTAGATGATGGATTTCTAGAGTGACAGAAGCTTAAACACTAGTTTATGTGCTACTTTGTAAGGGACCGGTTTGTATCCAAATGTTTAATGTTATGGTTATATTTTATCTTAATACTTTTCTCGTAGTTGCGGATGCTTGCAAGGGGGTTAATCATAAGTGGGATGTTTGTTCAAGTAAGAACAACACCCAAGCACTGGTCCACCCACATATCAAATTATCAAAGTAGCGAATGCGAATCAAACCAACTTGATGAAAGTGACTAGATGAAATTCCCGTGTGCCCTCAAGAACACTTTGCTTATTATAAGAGACCGTTTTGGCTTGTTCTTTGCTACAAGAAGGATTGGTCTAACTTTCTGCCCTTTATTTACCGTTACCATTACTTGTCCGTTACAAATTATCTTGCTATCAAACTACCTGTTACCGAATATTTCTGTGCTTGCAGAAAATACTTGCCGAAAACCACTTGTCATTTCCTTCTACTCCTCATTGGGTTCGACACTCTTACTTATCAAAAGGATTACGATTGATCCCTATACTTGTGGGTCATCAGTTGTCCAATGCACTCACTTCGGTCCCACCGAGTTGATGCAACCGGTGCCACCAAGATGAAGTTTGCCCTAAGCCCTAGCACATCGGTCCCATTGAGTTGTTCCCGTCAGTCCCACCGAGTTGTTCATGTCGGTCCCACTGAGTTGTTCCCGTCGGTCCCACCGAGATTCTTAACGTTCATATTTTTGAACAAATCGATGCCACCGAGTTTTTTGCTCGGTGCCACCGAGATGGGTCAAAAGTGGGTAACGGTTGGATTTTGTGTGGAGGCTATATATATCCATCCACCCCTTCTTCTCTTTGAGGAGAGCCATCAGAACGTGCCTACACCTCCACCATTCATTTTCTGAGAGAGAGCCACATATTCATGTGTTGAGATCAAGAGATTCCATTCCTACCATTTGAACCTTGATTTCTAGCCTTCACCAAGTTGCTTTCCACTCAAATCCTTCTTCCATCATAGACAAATATGTGAGAGAGAGTTGAGTGCTGAGGAAAATATCATTTGAAGCACAAGAGCAAGGAGTTCATCATCAACACACCGTTTATTACCTTTTGAAGAGTGGTGTCTCCTAGATTGGTTATGTGTTGCTTGGGAGCCTCTAACATGATGTGGAGTTGAACCAAGAAGTTAGTAAGGGCAAGGAGATCGCCTACTTTGTGAAGATCTACCCGAGTGAGGCAAGTCCTTCGTGGGCGATGGCCATGGTGGGATAGACAAGGTTGCTTCTTTGTGGACCCTTCGTGGGTGAAGTCCTCCGTGGACTCACGCAACCGTTACCCTTCGTTGGTTGAAGTCTCCATCAACGTGGATGTACGATAGCACCACCTATCGGAACCACGCCAAAAATCTTCATGTCTCCATTGCATTTGCCTTCTCCAAATCCTTCCCTTTACCTTCATATGCAATGTTTACTTTCCGCTACTATACTCTTAGACTTGCATGTGTAGGTTGATTGCTTGACTTGTCATAATTGCTAAAATTTACCCATAACTAAAATTGGGAAAAGGAAAGATTTTATTTGGTCAAGTAGTCTAATCACCCCCCTATAGACATACTTTCGATCCTATAGTGTGTTCAATATTTTGTTGTGCATTGATAAAATCTTTTCAATGCCTGAGTGCGCAACTTGAATTTTGAAACATATGAGAGGACAACCCTGCATAAGGGAATTTGCCCTTCAGGAAGGTTCGGGTTTGCTGTTGTGATTAAAAGTAGGAGATTTATATACCTATAACAGAACAATTCCTAAAGCTAAAGTCTCCCGTAACATGTAACATCTGAACTTTGTTTGTGCTAATAATTTTTTCAGACATTGTAAAAGGTCATGTTGCACAGGTGTTTTGGGCTTCAATCCGGGGAGGTGACACCTTGATGAAATAGCTTGCATGTTTGGATAGCCTATCTTAGTAAATTGTGGGTTTCATCTCCAGATGTGCTTGAACATAATCAGGTCAAGGAAGACATCACATCGCATCTTTGCGGTAAAGTTATATGTCATATACCTTATGCCATTTGGCTCTATATTACCTAAAAAAGATAACAAAATATGCATGCTCAAGTATATATTTTTACAGATAAATTATCCTTCATTTTTTTCATCTTAAAGGGTTTGAATTAGTACCCTAGGTGGTTGCTAAAACCTACTTCTACTAATAAAGTCAAATATTTTCAAAATAGTTGGGGTTTGACATGTCCTTTGCCCTTGCTCAAACACAAAGTTGCTGAAAAAATGCAAATATTTTTCACGAGTGTCCATGGTTTTAAATGGGCTATGTGTCATTTGGCTCAGAGATAAATTTAAATATGTATGTTTGTACATCTCATTGTAGAAAACAAGTCTCCATTCTTTTTTAATTAAATAAAGGGGGTAAATTTGTTACCATTATGCGCTTGCCCACAACTAAACCAACTAAAACACGGATTTGCACACATGAATCCAGCAGGTCTCTGAGTCATTTGACGCAATGGGTGAGCTACATGTGTACATTTTCAGATACATATGGGTCCATCTGAGCAAACCGAAATGGTTTTAATATTTGCACACAAAAACAATAAAAGGTTAATAGCTTCTATTTATACATAAGCACGTAAATTTTTAGCGTGCGTATTTGGCCAGACAAAAGATTACTAAAAGGATACACATATTTTCAACATGACATGGTTTTAAATGGGACTTTATACCACCAAATTAGAATGTGTGTGTATATATATTTTCAACAAGACATCATTTTTTATCATGTGTACTTGCCTACAGCTAAACTAACTAAAACATATATTTTATTTAAAATGAGGCTCTGTACTATCAAATTATTCTTCACCCGAGATACTCTTACGATCACTTCATAATTAAATTACATTTGGAATTCAAATAGTTACATTCCTATTGATTGACTACGTAAAATTTGGCATAAGAAAATGAAAATATAGGTCATAAGACAAGAAAATTTGCAGTTTATGTATATTTTACACTCTGTTTTTATGTTTGTAATTTTATATAACATAAAATACTTTTTACGGCGATTATATATTTTCTTGCGGTCTCTTTTTACGTCGGAAATACGACAAAACTTATGGAACGTAAAATTACGGTACATTCATGGTAAAATAGAGGGGGTGAAGAATAATTATTCCTCACCCAGGGTGACGAATAGTCAATCTATATATATAGACACACACACACACAAACATTTGGGTTATTCTGTCTCGCGTAACAGAATATTATTCTGTTACCGTACTTGAACCGATGAATTCAAGCGGTTGAACTGGTGAATTCAAGTGGTTGAACTGATGAATTCGAGCAGTTGAACTGATACTTTCATTTTCTGTTGAAAATTGTCTTCTTTAGTTCAATTTTTTTTGCAATTTTTTTATCGAAATGGGGCGTGTAATATATCGTTGGAAAGGCCTTGCCATCTACATTACAATCGTATAATTTGTTTTTGCAAAAAAAAAAATATTATTTAAGAGCATTTTTGAAAAAAACATTTTAAAAAAACTAAAAACGTGAATCATATTTTGGACTTAATTTTCAAAAGGTTTGTCCGAATTGAGCAAATGTGATGTTGGAAAGCTTGTGAAAATCTGCATCTTCCATATATCTACTGATTTTCAAATTCTATATGATTTAAAAGTAATTTGAAAAATGGTGAAATTCTGGGAGAAATATATTTTCGCTGTTTCTTTGCAAACAGTTTGTCGGATTGGAAAGCTATCAAAGATGCGAAACTTATCATGTTGAACATTTTCTCAAATTCGCAATCTTTTAAAAGTAATTTTGAATACGACAAGATGGATCCTGCTGTTTCCCCGTCTGAAAAATAGAGTACTCATACTGATATATGTGTGTGTTTGTACTGAGCTATTTTTTGTAGAGTAATTTTGAATGGTTCTGAAAAAAGAGTACTTGTACTGATGTTTGCATGAGTTTGTACTAAGCGTGTTTTCACTAACTAGACTTTGCTCTGTTTTTGGGTAATATTTTTGCTCGTAAGTTTTTAACGGTTTATTGTATCGTCGCCCCTGTACTTGCATGATTTATATCATCAAACTGGATGATTTTTTTAAAAAACAAAAAGCTTTTTTGTTCTTTTTTTGAACTAAACATTTTTTTACAACGATGTTCTGGACTTCTCTTATTTTACGACTTGTACTTTTACCATTTGAATTGCATGGGGTTTCTTTTTGTTGAACTTTTACAATTTGAATTTCTGTCATTTCTTTTATTCTGAACGGACCACCATTTTTAGCTTATACTGATCAATATTTTTAATTAAACTATTTTTCCTTTGTAGAACAGACCACCATTTTTGTTTGTGCGGATCAGTTGTAGAGCTTGGACGTTAACGTCACAGAATTACACTTTGGATGGATCACCTTCTCCCATCTGGAGTGACCACAAAACTTGCATCAGGAAACTCACAAAAACAAGGCGATAGCAACGAGATTGACGAGAATGTATGAACCATACCATCTTTAGCTCAATAAATATTATACACATAACAAGAAGATCTTATTAAACAAGATGTTTTTGAAGTTTCTCACATCAACACTTTTTATAATACAAAACCGAATGGTTCAGTTTTACCTCCTTTTTTAAAGTATTACAAACTGATGAACTAAAATAAAATGGTGAGCACAATGCATTTTTGTACCACAGTTGGTAATAGGGGCACAATCCATGTGAATTGTATAAAAGGTAAGTACCAGTAAAAGTGGATTGTTGGTGTTTTTATAGAGATTGTAGTACCATCACAATCAAAGTTCGTACTGACATAAGCTCTGGTCGTGCTTCGGCCAAAAAAAGATACATAAGTACACTGCGGCCAAAGTATTACAAACTAACAAACATAATCAACCACCTCGCTAGAACAGAGCATCTCAGACGCCTCTACTCCTGTTGCTTTTCCTTGTGGAGGAGGCCGCTGGCGGAGCACGCATTGATGCAGGTGGCCATTGTAGCGACACGGGCAATGACGCAGGTCTCCAAACTAATGGTCACGACGAACTCGGCCACCCTGAAGCCACGGGATTGGACTGAGCATGGTGCTGAAGATGAGTAGAACATTTAGGAATTAGGATAATTAGGAAACAACAAACATATGAAGAAATCATGAAGTGAAATGAGTATAGAAGACAGTATCCACTACACCTTGCTAATTTCTCAATTGAAGTTGTCTACTGCACAGCTGCCATATTTGACTGAGCAACCCTAAAGTTGTTGGAATGGAAAAAAGTCTTAATCAGAATCTCACCAACGTTTGACACTAGAATGAATTTCTGAAAACTTACCCAGTTCGGTTGGTTGCCGACTTGAGAAGAGCCATCCTTTTGCATCGAAAAGCTGTTGTGGTGTACTGAGCAATTGCTTTTTCTGACCTTACAAAATTATGTCCGATGAATCTCTCTAATATGGATGTGTGAACCTTCCAAAATTAAATCCAAAAATGTACACACATTGTTTCATGTGTGACGTAGGGTTGTACTGACACACTCAACATCAGGGAATTTCCAACTTGCACAAGATCAAACTGCATCCATTCTCATCACTAAGTTTTGGAAATTTCCCTAACCGAATTCGACAATGAACGGACACCAGCAGCAACCTCTGCTAGACAAGATGAACTTTGCTTTTTTCATACAATGAACTAAAAGGCGCTGCAATTTTTCTAAACTTCCTTGATATGAACCTGTAGCCATATGCAAGCCTCATTGTAGGAGAAAAAGTCGGAGCGGCGCTCTAATGAACTGACATCCCCATAATAGCATAATTACACACACAGACCAGCGAATGCATGAAATGCCCGTGGAGCTTGGGAGCAATGGTGGAACAAAATCGGCAATCAACGATAGCAATAATCTATACTAGACAAGATGAATTTTACTTTTTTCATACCATGAACTGCAGGGCGCTGCAATTTCCGAACTTGCTCGACCTGGGGTGGATGGTCAAGGGAGAGTCGTCGCAGGTTGCTGATACGTCTCCGTCGTATCTATAATTTTTGATTGTTTCATGCCAATATTATTCAACTTTTACATACTTTTGGCAACTTTTTATATGATTTATTTGGACTAACTTGCTTATCCAGAGCCCAGTGCCAGTTCCTGTTTGTTGCCTGTTTTTGTATCGCGGAAAATACATATCAAACGAAGTCCAAACGTGATGCAACTCCACGGAGAATTATTTTGGAATATTTGTGATTTTTGGGAGTTGGAATCACCGCAAACGGAGGCCCACACGAACCACGGTACACTAGGGCGTGCCCCAGGCCCCTCGTGCATGGTGGTGGGTTGTGCTCACCTCGTACATCGGTTGGAGCTATACTTCGGGCGCAAGGAAGCTTATATCAGGAAAAAAATCGTGTAAAAAGATCAGCGCAATCGGAGTTACGGTTCTCCGGGAATATAAGAAACGGTTTTCGGCCAGGTCTGGGGAGCGCGAAATAGAAGAGAACAGAGAGGGAGATCCAATCTCGGAGGGGCTCTCGCCCCTCCCATGCCATGGAAGCCAAGGACCAGAGGGGAAAACCTTCTCCCACCTAGGGAGGAGGCCAAGGAAGAAGAATAAGGAGGGGGCTCTCTCCCCCTCGCTTCCGGTGGCGCTGGAGTGCCGCCAGGGTAATGATCTACATCAACAATCTTTCTACCGTCAACACCATCACCTTCCCCCATCTATATTCAGCGGTCCACTCTCCCGCAACCCGCTGTACCCTCTACTTGAACATGGTGCTTTATGCTTCCTATTATTATCCAATGATGTGTTGCCATCCTATGATGCTTGAGTAGATTTTTGTTGTCTTGTGGGTTAATCATGACCTTGGTTGGTATGATTGTATATTTTATTTATGGTGTTGTCCTATGGTGCCCTCCATTCTCACGCAAACGTGAGGGGCCCTCGCTGTAGGGTGTTGCAATATGTTCATGGTTCGCTTATGGTGGGTTGCAAGAGTGATAGAAGCTTAAACCCTAGTAAAGATGACTTGATACTTAATGTTGTGGTTGGGTTTCATGACCTTAATGATCTTTAGTAGTTGCGGATGCTTGCTAGAGTTCCAATCATAAGTGCATATGATCCAAGTAGAGAAAGTATGTTAGCTCATGCCTCTCCCTCATAAAATTACAAGAATGATTACCGGTACTTGTTATCAATTGCCTAGGGACAATTCCGCAAATCCTACCACCACTTTTCCACACTCGCTTTATTTACCTTTTGCACTTTTATTTAAACAACACCTAACTTTTATTTTCCCGTTCTTTATTATCTTGCAAACCTTTCCTACTATGCCTACAAAGTACTTCTAGTTTCATACTTGTTCTAGGTAAAGAGAACGTAAGCGTGCGTAGAGTCGTATGGGTGGTCGATAGAACTTGAGGGGATATTTGTTCTACCTTTAGCTCCTCATTGGGTTTGACACTCTTATTTATTGAAGAAGGCTACAAACGATCCCCTATACTTGTGGGATATCAAGACCTTTTTCTGGCGCCGTTGCCGGGGAGTTATAGCGTGGGGTGAATATTCTCGTGTGTGCTTGTTTGCTTTATCACTAAGTAGTTTTTATTTCCTGTTCTAAGTTGTTCTCTATCTTTAGTTATGGATATGGAACACGAAACACCAAAAAAATTAGTTGTACTTGCTACTCATGGAGATGTGGAACCTCCTAAAACCCTCGATGATCGTTATGTGAAAGATATTATGCACTACTTTGATAATCCTGAGAAAACCCCATTCAACTTGATAATGGGAATAACGTTGGATCAACGTGAATACTTTAGGGATTATTTCTTGACTCATAAAGGGAAGTTGTTATGGGATCAAATTCATATGTTGCATTGGTATGCTCGGGAGCTATGCTTGCGATATGATTATACTTGTTGCTCTAGGATGAATGTCCACACCTTCCCTTTTCATGCAAATTTAATGATAATGAAACCTTGGCGTCTTATGCTAATGGTATATATGATTACTATGATGTGCAACAAATAGAAGAATTTGTTGCTTTTAAGGGTGCTTATGAAATTGAATCTTTGTTTTTAAAGTTTGAAGATTTTGATGATTCAGTTTATAGACCTGAAAATCTTGCTATCCTTATTGCTATGATAATTACAAATGCAATTACGGTATTGATGTATTTATTGATAATAATACCGTTGTCCAAGAAGAGACTAATATTTTGCAGGAGTTTATGGAAGAAGAAATTAATGAAACTGTGAGCTCATTGGATGAAAAAGATGATGAGGAGAGTGAAGAACAAAAGGAGGATGAGCGGATTAGCTACCCGTGCCCACCTTATAATGAGAGTAACTCTTCAGCTCATACATTGTTTAATGTCCCTTCGTTCTTACTGAAGGATGAATGCTATGATAATTGCTATGATCCCGTTGATTCGTTTGAAATATCCCTTTTTGATGATGCTTGTTATGCTTGTGGCCAAGATTCCAATATGAATTATGCTATTGGAGATGAACTTGCTATTGTTCCTTATGTTAAACATGAAATTGTTGCTATTGCACTCCCACATGATAGTCCTATTATCTTTTTGAAATCTCCAAACTACACTATATCGGAGAAGGTTGCACTTGTTAAGGACTATATTGATGGGTTGCCTTTTACCGTTGCACATGATGGTTTTGATGAATGTAATATGCATGTGCTTGCTGCTCCTACTTGCATTTATTATGAGATAGGAACTACATCTCCACCTCTCTATGTTTCCAACACGATAGAATTGCAAGAAATTACTTATGTTATGTATTGGCCTTTACTTGATGTGCATGAATTGTTCTTGTATGACATGCCGATGCATAGGAAGAGAGTTAGACTTTGTCATTTCTTGATATATGTTGCTTTGTGCTCACTACTAAATGACAAATCATTGTTAATTAAAATTGGCTTTGATATACCTTGGTATCCGGGTGGATTCATTACTTGAGCACTTTATGCCTAGTTTGATGGCTTTAAAGAAAGCGCTGCCAGGGAGACAACTCGGAAGTTTTAGAGAGTCATTTATTTCTGTTGAGTGCTTTTATAAAGTTTAAAAACAAAAAAATATAGAGGGGAACCCAAAACTTTTCAAAAACGAAAGTGAAAGTGAGAGAGACAAGCATTGTTGAAGTGGGGGAGCTCCTTGAACTTTGTTCATGCTCACGGAAACTTTGTGAGTCTTAATTATAGAAAATTTTCAAAAAAAAATAATTATCCCCTTGTACAATTCCATTGTATTATAAAAATAATGTGCCAAGATTTGCCTTTAGGATGTTTAAATTGCTTGCTGGTATGTGCGGTGCAAAACAGAAACTTTGGCTGTAGTGCGAGATTTTACATTTTTTACTAGAATGTCAACGGTTCTGAAACCTTTTGTAATGTATTTCTATACAAAATGTTTATTTTTACTAATTCTCTCAGGATTTGTAGAGTTATATAAGTATGGTGGATGTTCAAATCTTTACAGACTGTCCTATTTTTACAGATTGCTGTTATAGCTTCGTTATTTGCGTATGTTTGAATTCTTGTTGAAGCCTCCTTGACTTGGGGCCATAGAACTGTGATAGCATACAGTAGGTAATGTTCATTTATAATTATACAATAATTTTGCAGCAGTACATGATGGGATTTCATTGCCATTTTCACTAACCCCGCCACTAAAAGTTTGTTTAAGTTTTGTGTGGATGAAGTGTTCGAAGATCGAGGAGGTCTCAATATGAGGAGAAGGAGGAGAGGCAAGAGCTCAAGCTTGGGGATGCCCAAGGCACCCCAAGTAAATATTCAAGGAGACTCAAGCGTCTAAGCTTGGGGATGCCCCAGAAGGCATCCCATCTTTCTTCAACAAGTATCATTATGTTTTCAGATTCGTTTCGTTCATATGATATGTGCAAATCTTGGAGCGTCTTTTGCATTTAGTTTTCACTTTTCTTTTGTGCACCATGCTGGTATGAGATAGTCCATGGTTGATTTATAGAATGCTCATTGTACTTCACTTATATCTTTTGGGTATGGCTTTATAGAATGCTTCATGTGCTTCACTTATATCATTTGAAGTGTTGATTGTCTGTTTCTGTTCATATAGAAAACCGATGTTCGTAGAATGCTCTTTTGCTTCACTTATATTTGTTAGAGCATGGTCTTTTGTAGAAAGAATTGAACTCTCATGCTTCACTTATATCTATTTAGAGAGACAAATGGAATTGGTCAATTGCATGGTTAGTCATAAAATCCTACATAAAACTTATGGATCACTGAATATGATATGTTTGATTCCTTGCAATAGTTTTGCGATATAGAGATGATAAATATGTGGGAATTACTAGTGAACAGTTGTGGTTAAGTAAGAATATTGGTGTTAAGGTCTGTGATTCCCGAAGCATGCACGTATAGTCTCTCGTTATGCTATGAAAGTTGGAGCGCAATTTATCCTTGATTGTCTTCCTTATGAGTGGCGGTCGGGGACGAGCGATGGTCTTTTCCTATCAGTCTATCCCCCTAGGGGCATGCATAGTAGTACTTTGCTTTGAGGGCTAATAAACTTTTTTCAATAAGTATGTGAGTTCTTTATGACTAATGTGAGTCCATGGATTATATGCACCCTTACCTTCCCACAATTTGCTAGCCTCTATGGTACCGTGCATTGCCCTTTCTCACCTCGAGACTCGGTGCAAACTTCGCAGGTGCATCCAAACCCCGTGATATGATACACTCTATCACACATAAGCCTTATTATATATTCCTCAAAACAACCACCATACCTACCTATTATGGCTTTTCCATGGCCATTCCGAGATATATTGCCATGCAACTTCCATGGCTTCCGTTTGATGACTTGAGCATTCATTGTCATATTGCTTTGCATGATCATATAGCTGACATAGTAGTTGTGGCTCAGCCACCGTGCATCATTTTTATACATGTTACGCTAGATCATTTGTCAGAGGCATTCATATAGAATCATATTTTTTTTCATAGGTATCGAGTTGTAATTTTTATTCCCGTTGAGTTATAAGTAAATAAATTGTGATAATCATCATTTTTAGAGCAGTGCCCCAATGAGGAAAGGATGATGGAGACTATGATTCCCCCACAAGTCGGGATGAGACTCCGGACAATGAGAGAAGAAAAAAAAGGAGAAAAAAAAGGAGAAAAAGAAAAAAAGAAAAAAAAGGAGAAGGGGCATTGTTAGTATCCTTTACCACACTTGTGCTTCAAAGTAGAACCATGTTTTTCATATGGAGAGTCTCATATGTTGTCACTTTCATATACTAGTGGGAATATTTCATTATAGGATTAGATGCACACCCACTTACTTTTCATATTGAGCTTCCATACACTTATAGCTCTTAGTGCATTCGTTGCATGGCAATCCCTACTCCTCGCATTGATATCGATTGATGGGCATCTCCATAGCCCATTGGTTAGCCGCGTCAATGTGAGACTTTCTTACCTATTTGCCTTCTTTATATTTACCCCTATCATCATACTCTATTCCACCTGTAGTGCTATATCCATGGCTTGCGCTCATGTATTGCGTGAGGGTTGAAAAGGCTGAAGCGCGTTAAAAAGTATGAACCAATTGCTCGGCTTGTCATCGGGATTGTACATGATTTATACTTTGTGTTAAGAAGACAGAGCATGACAAAACTATATGATTTTGTAGGGATAACTTTCTTTAGCGTTGATATTTTGAAAGACATGATTGTTTGTTGGGATGCCTGAGTATTGATGTCTTTATGTCAAATTATAGACTATTACTTTGAATCACTTATGTCTTAATATTCATAGATATATGATCAAGTTTATACTAGGTAGCATTCCACATCAAAAATTATCTTTTTTTTATCATTTACCTACTCGACGATGAGCAGGAATTAAGCTTGGGGATGCTGATACATCTCCGTCATATAATTTTTTCTTGTTTCATGCCAATATTATTCAACTTTTACATACTTTTGGCAACTTTTTATATGATTTATTTGGACTAACTTACTTATCCAGTTCCCAGTGCCAGTTCCTGTTTGTTGCCTGTTTTTGTATCGCAGAAAATCCATATCAAACGAAGTCCAAACGTGATGCAACTCCATGGAGAATTATTTTGGAATATTTGTGATTTTTGGGAGTTGGAATCACCGCAAAAGGAGGCCCACACAGACCACGATACACCAGGGCACGCCCTAGGCCCCTGGCGCGTGGTGGTGGGCTATGCTCACGTCGTACATCGGTTGGAGCCATACTTCGGGCAGAAGGAAGCTTATATCCGGAAAAAAATTGTGTAAAAATATCAGCGCAATCAGAGTTACGGATCTCTGGGAATATAAGAAACGGTTTCGGCCAGATCTGGGGAGCACGAAACAGAAGAGAACAGAGAGGGAGATCCAATCTCGGAGGGGCTCTTGCCCCTCCCATGCCATGGAAGCCAAGGACGAGAGGGGAAACCCTTCTCCCACCTAGGGAGGAGGCCAAGGAAGAAGAAGAAGGAGGGGGGCTCTCTCCCCCTCACTTCCGATGGCACCGGAGTGCCGTCGGGGCAACGATCGGGACGACGATCTACATCAACAATCTTGCTACTGTCAACACCATCACCTTCCCCCATCTATATTCAGCAGTCCACTCTCTCACAACCCATTGTACCCTCTACTTGAACATGGTGCTTTATGCGTCATATTATTATCCAATGATGTGTTGCCATCATATGATGCTTGAGTAGATTTTTGTTGTCCTGTGGATTAATCGTGATCTTGGTTGGTATGATTGTATATTTTATTTATGGTGTTGTCCTACGGTGCCCTCCGTTCTCACGCAAACGTGAGGGGCCCTCGCTGTAGGGTGTTGCAATATGTTCATGGTTCGCTTATGGTGGGTTGCGAGAGTGATAGAAGCTTAAACTAGAGTAAGTGGGGTATGATGTATGGGAGTAAAGAGGAATTGATACTTAATGTTATGGTTGGGTTTCACGATCTTAATGATCTTTAGTATTTTTGGATGCTTGCTAGAGTTCCAATCATAAGTGCATATGATCCAAGTAGAGAAAGTATGTTAGCTCATGCCTCTCCCTCGTATAAAATTACAAGAATGATTACCGGTACTTGTTACCGATTGCCTAGGGACAATTCCGCAAATCCTACCACCACTTTTCCACACTCGCTTTATTTACTTTTTGCACTTTTATTTAAACAACACCTGCCTTTTATTTTACCGTTCTTTATTATCTTGCAAACCTTTCCTACTACGCCTACAAAGTACTTCTAGTTTCATACTTGTTCTAGGTAAAGCAAACGTTAAGCGTGCGTAAAGTTGTATCGGTGGTCGATAGAACTTGAGGGAATATTTGTTCTACCTTTAGCTCCTCGTTGGGTTCGACACACTTATTTATCGAAGAAGACTACAAACGATCCCCTATACTTGTGGGTTATCAGTTGCGGGAGAGCACGCCAAGGCGATGTTGTGTGGCACAACCGCCGGTGTCAAAGAATGAGATGACGGAGTGCAGGGGTCGGTGGCGCTAGGGCTGGGAGCGTCTGGTTGGGTCGTCGGGGCTAGGTGGAGACGGGGTCCGGGCGCAGTGGTTGCAGGCTCCATGGCACCGTGGCGGCCGGATCTAGCCGTTAGCCGGGGCACGGGAAGGTGGCCGGTGGCAGCGCAAGAAGCTGGGGCGCGGGGAGGCAGTCGGCGGTGGCGCAAGAAGCCGGGGCGCGGGGAAGTGGCCGGCGGCAAGGGAAGAAGCCGGGGCGCCGGGAGGTGGCCGGCGGCGGGGAATCGGCTGGATGAAACTAGGGTTGAGGGGGAGGGGACGACCGAGTGCGGTTGAGGTTTCTCTGGGCTGGGGTGGGCTTCTTATTTAAGTTTCTACGTATCGGTCCGCAGGATCACGTCTATATAGGGGCGGGTAGTAACAGAATAATATTCTCTTAGTAGTAACACAATATTGTGTGTGTCTATTCTGTTTCACGTAACAGAATATTGTTATGTTACCCTATTTGAAATCACGGTTTCGGGCGTTTGTACTGATGAGTTCGAGCGGTTGAACTGATGCTTTCGTTTTTCACTTGAAAATCGTCTTCTTCAGTTCAAATTTTCTTGAAATTTTTTTGGCGAAACGGGCGTGTAATATATCGCTCGAAAGCTCTTGACATCTACATTACATTCATATAATTTGTTTTTTCAAAAAATTATGGTTTAAGAGCAGTTTTGAAAAAACCTTTTTCTCAAAACCAAAAAAGCAAATTGTATTTTGAACTCAATTTTCAAATGGTTTATCGGAATTGTGCAAATAAGATGGCGTTGGAAAGCTGGTAAAAATCCGCATCTTTCATATATCTATTATTTTTTCAAATTCTATACAATTTAAAAGTAATTTGAAAAAAGGTGCAATTCTGGGCGAAACGTATTTTTGCGTTTTTTTGCAAATGGTTTGTCGGATTGACGCAAATGATACGACGTTGGAAAGCTATGGAAAATGCACAACTTTTTTGTATTGAAATATTTTTCTAATTCCTTACGGTTTAAAAACAAATTTGAATATAATTTGATTTTGAACGCGTTTTTTTAAGTTTGTCGAAATGGGACAAATAATATACCGTTGGAAAGCTGTCTAAAATGAGAAACTTAGTCGTGTTGAACGTTTTCTCAAATTCGCAACCATTGAAGAGTAATTTGGAATACGGTGAGACACATCATACTGTTTTTCCATCAAAAAAACAGAGTACTTGTACTGATCTACGTGTGCATTTGTACTGATGTATTTTTCATGGAGTAATTTTGATACGTTCCAAAAAAAAGTACTTAAAAGGATGTCTGTATGGATTTGTACTGAGCATGTTTTCACAGACTATACTTTACTCTGTTTTTTTGTATGGTTTTCCTCGTAACTTTTCAACGCTTCAGGTATCATCGTTCCCAAACTTGCATGGTTTATAATCATTGAACTGAATGACAACCTTTTTAAAGAAAATGTTTTGTACGTGTTTTTTTAACTAACATTTTTTCAATGATGTTCTGGACTTCTCTCATCTTATGACTTGAACTTTTACCATTTGAATTTCCGTGGGGTTTCTTTTTTTTAGCTTTTTTTCAAACTTATCTAGGACGTCGTGTTGAACTTACAATTTTTCCAACGATGGACGGCTCGCGCATGCAGCCTTGAACTGCTTGCTCGCTGCCACTTATGGCTATCAATCATGCAAAATCATGACCAAAAAATCACGTGTTTCTCACCAAACCAAACTCTTGAACTTGCTACACAACAACCTTTGAACCTCCAACAAGAACAGAATATATATCCTACATCACTTTTTTCTCATGTTCAATCATGCACCCAAAAAATTAAAACACAACAAAATATCAGTTGTTTGGCTCAAAACCTCCTGCATATATTTTTTTAGCTGATGTTCTTTTTGTCATTGAACTGTTGTTGAACTAACCACACCGCTGCCAAGTCTGCACCTTCAAATACCTACATGAGTACAATATTTTAGACCATAGTACAAGGAAGCAACGTTACAAGTTCAAACAACCAATGGACCAAAACATGTTGAAACACAAAACATGCATACATGTTTGATACGCAACAAAACCTCAGCTTTCTCGGATTTCTTTGGTGAGCCACCTTGGCTTTTTCTGTCATTGAATTTTTCTTCCTCCAAACTTATGGTATTTTTGAGTCCGAACTAATGTAGAATTTTTTTGCTCAACTTGGGTAGACTTCTGGGTAGTACACGCACAATCTGACAAAGCAATGTACAAGTTCTTGTAAAAAGAACAACCAAGTTTATGTATAGTAACATTTATAAGTTCATGTATAGAAAATAAATTAGTGACAGAAAGGAGATTTAGATAGGAAGAGAAATAGAGGGGGGGCATTATAATGAAGTGCAAGATCATTATTTTACTTGCAACTGAGAAATGGACCAATGGTTAACTATAATGAAGTACAAACATAGTGAAAAAGCATCAAAATGTCGACCAACTAATACTAAATCCTCTTAAAAACCATCACTAACAATTGTTTTTTTAGTCTGGGATGGACTGTCAGAACTATACGACACTTTTTAAATGAATCTAAGAAGTATTTTTCCCTCTCTAAACTTCCAAATGTTTTTCCGTTGTAAACTCAAGTCTGAACAGTTGCAAATACTTCTAAATTGAACTAAAAAAATATAGGAACTGAACTGAGTGTATTTTCATATTTCTGCTAGCATGCATCAAGACATTTTATATATGTTTTTACAATAGAACATACACTAATTTTTATGCCAAGTAACTTCAAACAAAACAAAAGTGGAGCTTCATTTACAAGAATAGAACGGAACATATGCTAGTTTCAATCCATACAAGGTTTTCTCAAATGCTTATTAAGGCATAACACACAACACATGTTGTGCTATAGGAAGAACACTTAAACAAGGGAAATTGGACATAGAATCATTAAGTAGGTGTACTAAAAAGCACACAAAACATGTATGAAAAGGAACAAAACATTCTTAGCATTGCATCGGCCTCCTATGACAGAGGTGAATGGTCTAATCGCTGCATCGTCGCACGGCCTCGTGTGGCGGAGGTGAACAGCTTGTGGTGGTAAGGGTGAACGGCTTGGGCGCTGCATTATCGAACGACCTCATGTGGAGGCACTGAACGGCCTGGGCCAGGAAGGTTCAAGCAGGTTCAAGAAGTGATGTTGAGAGGTTGTGTTGGACTACATTTGTAGTGTCTTAATAAGTTCAGTAGCTGCTCACCATGCACACCTACTCAATTGCTTCATGTCACCGTCCCTGCACACACACAACAGCCACCAATTAGCATGCACACGTTCATGTAAAAGAACAACAAGTTCATGTACAGTAACTTTACATGTTCACAACAAAACCTAAAAAGCTCTGTACTTTGAAATACTTCATTTTACTGTATGAAACATGGTCACTTTCGCATCATTATAGCCGACATCCTTGTGGCCGTGTACAAGATCTCTACATCAATAACATGTCCATGTTTTCGAATTGATGAGCTTTTTTGTCATTGCATTGTTGTAACATAAGGACTAGAACAACTATCAATATAGATTGATGTTTTTTGTGGGTTTTCGGGAATGACAATTCATGTTTTTGCAAGAATGTTTGACATATTGTCGGCTAGCATTCATGAAAATTGCGACAAAATTGAGTCTTGCAGAAGATCAAACTAATAAAACGCTTTCTACTTCCATCAACAATCATGCATGACCAAGCAATGTGCAAAGCAAAGGCGCTAGTGTTCTCCCTATGCGTGTGCTCGGCTTGGAGGATGTGCAGCGCTTGGTGAAGTTGGTGGTTGCGACCCGCGATTCTACTTGTACCAGTGTCAACAGTCCACTTGGACGGCTGCCAGCACCCCTGGTGGACTAGCTTGTGCCCGAGTCCTAACAAGCACCTACATAGCATCAAAATTTTCAACCAGAGAAACATGATTTTTTTAAGCCTCCTCTGCACTATAAGACATCAAAAGCAGCAATTGTACATTTTTTGGACATACAAGCATAAGAGAAATTTGCAGAAGTAACATGGTGTATCCGAATACATAGTACTGATGCTTTGGGAATTATAGAACTAAGAAAAGAAGTGCAGGTGGCTCAGGCGTCAAGAGCAGAAGAGCATGGGCTCACCTGGGAAGTGGGTAGATAGACGATCGTGGTGGGGTCCTAGGAGGGGACGGGTGGCACGGCAAGCAGGAGGTCGGGAAGCAGTGGTGCCGGTGGTCAGCGTCCTCCATTGCTCATGGCAGAGCAGTACAGGAAGTTGACTCATCACCCAGACACAGTTTTTCCTTTTTTTGGAATCCATTGAACTGTAAAGAAGCTACAATGTGAGATGAAAAAACCTTACAAATTGAAATGAAAAAAGCATACAAGACACAAGCATAGATGAAGGCATCGATCTAGTGTGACGTCCGTGGTTCGATCTGAACAAGGCATACAATCATTCAAATTTCAGAATTTCATAACATGCAAAACTTCACACACCATCAATTTTTGTAATTGGTTCCTCTACTTGCCAAATTCATAAGAAATAAAAAACGTGATCTGGGGCTGCTGCTTTTTAGGTCACAATCAACTTATTTGTGAACAAAATTGTCTAAACCTTCTATACGAATGAACTTGAACTATCAGTCCAGACAGATTTGAAGTTGAACGATCATTTCCCTTACTGAGCGTTAAGGAAAATGAAACCAGAGATGACCTCACTAGAGAACTTGGACTAAAGAACACACAATGAAGAACTTGAGGTTGTTTGTCAGCCCATGTGCAGCACGGCGAGCTGCAGGGGGGAAGGAAGGGTGGTAGCACCTCCTAGCATTTAGAGTCTCAGAAGTTAAAACATGCTATGTGGCCACCACATCATCTTTGATTCCTAACATTGATGCTATCTAACATCCAGAGTTTTCATGAGTAAAAACGCCACAACGACATTGCATGGACATTGATTACCAACAATGATACTGTCCACATCTAAGATTTAGTGTTTATATATACATCACTAGAACAAGTTAGATAGATCGATCATAGTTCATAGATCCACGTGGGAACATGCATGTGTTGTTGCCAGCTTTTCCAATCATAGGACAATCGCATGCTAAGAAGTATAGGAATGTGTGGGAAACATGCAACATACATGAACTTTGGTGTGGACTGGTAGTTGAACTTTCTGCCATCCACACTAGCACCAGCGCATAAGCCGTGTTGGCTACCAGGGGAGCCAGGATGGATCCGGTCAGATATGGGAGCCATGAGCGCCTGCATTTTAGCAATGATAATAAATTTACTTGTACTTCGGAGAAACAACAAACACATATAGGAACTGACAATGACAGGAACCAACTTGTGCCCCCGTATACACCCAACAAGCATCAAATTCCATATTCCTGGACATACTTTTATTCATATATGCTTGAAACTTATTCGTTGTCAATGTACATGAAATTTTTCATGTTACAAGTGAGAGCACCTAGACAGGGTAAATGCACAGAAAAAACACTATTCTTTTTTCATTTAAAGCACAACCTAGACTAAAGCAATCACAACTTTTTGGCACTTTGGCACTAAGGTGATAGCAGTGACCATGTGACAAAGAATATAACTCAAAAAGAAGATTTTTGGAGATGGAAGAAAACATTAGATGATCGGGTGAACCGACTTCCTCTACTCCCGTGGACTGACGGCGTCGGCAGAGTGGAGCTGATGGAGCGGGGATCACGAGCGGCGACGGGATTCGCGGGATTTGGCTGCTGCATGGGATCCCAGTCACAGATGCATGAACAGTTTAAAAATTACATGAATACAAAACCAAAATTCGTGCTACCGAGTGTAGTTTTGGACTCATGTAACAGTTATACTAGAACTTGTGTGACACATTTTTTCCCGTTGAAAGCATCTGATGTTCAGAATACGCTATATGAAAAAGAGGAAGGGGCACATGCACCAATCGCACGCAGAGTGGTCGACGGAGGCGCTGTGCCCCGGGGTGTGCTTGCTGCCTTGAATGGTCACCACGGCTTTTTGGCCTGTAGCTGAAGGAGGACGCGAACTGCTGCTATAGGACACACGAGGAACGCGGCCGACAACAACGCGCAGGGGCCAGTTGGCCGGCGGCTGCGCGCGTTGGTCTCGGGAGGAGCCAGGCCGACGCGTTGTGTGCTCGTGGAGGTGCACATGGGGGCCTGCTGGTGGCCGGCAGGAGGCGGGTGTTGGAAATATGAGCAATTTACCGAGTGATTTTATTAACAGAAATACTAGATAAAGCATGACTAGTGTAGCAGTGATAAAACAAGCCATGCGATTTGACAAAGAGAAGGTAAACAACATCTTCATATATGAACCGTAACTAAACATATCTTGAGCAGACAGTATAGCAAGTTGCATATATGAAATAGAGTCTAACATATCTAGGGCAAATACTAGAACAAGGAACTGTAGCAGAACCTCCAATAGAAAGGGGAGAAACACGTATGTGACAGCAGCAGGAGCAGAGGCACTGGAGTTGGGGTCGGTGTCCTCCATATCGTCGAGGAGGTTGTCGACGTCGGGGAAGTAGTCATCGGAGTTCGGGGCGTCCGTGACAAAGAAGTCAGTAGTCGCGCAGAGCGCTCCCCAAAAACCTTATCACCCTTCTCCTGTACAGGACTCAAAAGGTGCGGTTTCGGAGGCCTACTGTCCCGACTCGCGGTGCACGCCGCAAGCCGGGATGAGGAAGACAGCAGCAGCGCAGAGTGGAACCAGTGGCGAGAGGAAGGAGAAGTTCTGGTGCGTCTCTCTGAGAAGAGCGACCCCCCTTTTATAAGCGCAAGAGAAGGAGGCGAGAGGGCAGCGACGGAAGGTGAAACGAAGAGACGAAGACAAAGCGAACAGCCAGCAGTCGAAGGGCTGCACCGCTCGCATTCAAACTCCACTGTCGCAAAAACTTTTCAGCTTTCGTGTGACCTTTCGTATACCCGTAGTGCGTGGCAAAAATTTAGACATCGGCTCATTCCCGCAACCCGCGGCGCGGCGCGGCATGACGAGACGATGCGTGGCGAGGCGGGAGGCGGAGGAGGAGCGCGCGTGGATGTCCCTCTTGTTCTCATGCTCATACAAGTGGGGAAGGAGCCTCCCTTATAAAGAGGTCCAACTCCCTCTAAACTAGCAATGTGGGACTAAATTTTAATTCCACCTCTTGCCTTGCACGAATGGGCTGCGTGGGCCCCTAGGATTTATTAGGAATTTCTGAACTGCTATTGGGCTAGGCCCAAATAGACAAAAATTTCAGCAGCGGGCTGGTCGGCGGTGGGGGTTTGGGAGGAGATGGGAGGGCGCGATGGCCGGAGCAGGAGCTGATTGAGGCGGGGTGGCGGCCGAATCCAGGAGAGATGGGGCCTGGAGGCGGCGGACGGAGCCATGGGAGATGGGGGAGGGCGGCGGCGGGCGGAGCCATGGGAGACGG